>NW_027448399.1:215000-237500 GCF_038048845.1 Mixophyes fleayi
CCGGGTGCTGTGGTTTCCTCCCACACTCCAAAAAACATACTGTTAGGTTAATTGGCTGCTATCAAAATTGACCCTAGTCTCTCCCTCTCTGTCTGTGTGTGAGTGTGTGTCTATATTAGGGAATTTAGACTGTAAGCTCCAATAGGGTAGGGACTGATGTGAATGGGTTCTCTGTACAGCGCTGCGCTATTAGTGACACTATATAAATAAATGATAATGAGGATGATGATGATATGTGTTTACTATGCCTATACACATAGCCAGCTTTCACACTTGATTGGCAGATTAATGCATCATTATTGCTAAGTTTGATAACAGTTGTCTAATACAGTGACACTGGTAGAGAAAACCACTATAGACATTCACATAAGCAGCTCTCATCATCATCATTTATGGCATAAGACTTCTTTAATTATACTAAGTTTTTGAGCAGGTCTGCATTATACTTAATTATATAAGGGAGATGTACTTTTAGTAAAAAGTAGCTCTCCAATTTCAAAAGTACATCAACGTAGTATTAATACTTAGATTTAAAGATTTTCTGGGATAAATGAAATACATTCCCAGCAGCCATCTCCCTTTGCCTCTATCTTATTGCATATTTTGTCCTAATGTGCTTTCATATTTACATGTCACCATGTTTCCATTGGCTAGTACCTTAAAGTCAGATGTCTGTCAAGCAAACTGACCAGTGACAGAATTGCTTTGTGAGGTTTACATCTTTATGACATCAAATGCTTCACATGAAAAATGCAGTTCATTGTCAAAAATCAGCTATATTAGGAGAGTGAGAATTGTGTTTTAGCATCAATTACACACTAAATATGCTGTCATTGTGTATGTTTAATGGATGTCTTTCAGTTTTAAAGATAGACAGACCGATAGATAGATAGAAAGATAGAAAGATAGATAGATAGAAAGATAGATAGATAGATAGATAGATAGACAGACAGACAGACTGATTTCAACTGGAAGCAGTGCTTACATATTGCTTAATTTTTGGTGGTTATTAAATAGTATGGGTAGGCAAGAAAAGTGCATATATCTTTTATTAGCATAAACTTACCCAAATGCGCTCTTGCATATTTAAGGCATTCAAAGTAATAATATTTCACAGCATTAATACAGTTATGTACTAGACTGGACAATGGTAAGCAGAGCCAGTACTTATATCAACAATGGCCTTATCTGTGTGAAGTTTGTATGTTCTCCCTGTGTTTGCGTGGGTTTCCTCCCACACTCCAAAAAACATACTGTTAGGTTAATTGGCTGCTATCAAAATTGACCCTAGTCTCTCCCTCTCTGTCTGTGTGTGAGTGTGTGTCTATATTAGGGAATTTAGACTGTAAGCTCCAATAGGGTAGGGACTGATGTGAATGGGTTCTCTGTACAGCGCTGCGCTATTAGTGACACTATATAAATAAATGATAATGAGGATGATGATGATATGTGTTTACTATGCCTATACACATAGCCAGCTTTCACACTTGATTGGCAGATTAATGCATCATTATTGCTAAGTTTGATAACAGTTGTCTAATACAGTGACACTGGTAGAGAAAACCACTATAGACATTCACATAAGCAGCTCTCATCATCATCATTTATGGCATAAGACTTCTTTAATTATACTAAGTTTTTGAGCAGGTCTGCATTATACTTAATTATATAAGGGAGATGTACTTTTAGTAAAAAGTAGCTCTCCAATTTCAAAAGTACATCAACGTAGTATTAATACTTAGATTTAAAGATTTTCTGGGATAAATGAAATACATTCCCAGCAGCCATCTCCCTTTGCCTCTATCTTATTGCATATTTTGTCCTAATGTGCTTTCATATTTACATGTCACCATGTTTCCATTGGCTAGTACCTTAAAGTCAGATGTCTGTCAAGCAAACTGACCAGTGACAGAATTGCTTTGTGAGGTTTACATCTTTATGACATCAAATGCTTCACATGAAAAATGCAGTTCATTGTCAAAAATCAGCTATATTAGGAGAGTGAGAATTGTGTTTTAGCATCAATTACACACTAAATATGCTGTCATTGTGTATGTTTAATGGATGTCTTTCAGTTTTAAAGATAGACAGACGGATAGATAGATAGAAAGATAGAAAGATAGATAGATAGATAGACAGACAGACAGACTGATTTCAACTGGAAGCAGTGCTTACATATTGCTTAATTTTTGGTGGTTATTAAATAGTATGGGTAGGCAAGAAAAGTGCATATATCTTTTATTAGCATAAACTTACCCAAATGCGCTCTTGCATATTTAAGGCATTCAAAGTAATAATATTTCACAGCATTAATACAGTTATGTACTAGACTGGACAATGGTAAGCAGAGCCAGTACTTATATCAACAATGGCCTTATCTGTGTGAAGTTTGTATGTTCTCCCTGTGTTTGCGTGGGTTTCCTCCGGGTGCTGTGGTTTCCTCCCACACTCCAAAAAACATACTGTTAGGTTAATTGGCTGCTATCAAAATTGACCCTAGTCTCTCCCTCTCTGTCTGTGTGTGAGTGTGTGTCTATATTAGGGAATTTAGACTGTAAGCTCCAATAGGGTAGGGACTGATGTGAATGGGTTCTCTGTACAGCGCTGCGCTATTAGTGACACTATATAAATAAATGATAATGAGGATGATGATGATATGTGTTTACTATGCCTATACACATAGCCAGCTTTCACACTTGATTGGCAGATTAATGCATCATTATTGCTAAGTTTGATAACAGTTGTCTAATACAGTGACACTGGTAGAGAAAACCACTATAGACATTCACATAAGCAGCTCTCATCATCATCATTTATGGCATAAGACTTCTTTAATTATACTAAGTTTTTGAGCAGGTCTGCATTATACTTAATTATATAAGGGAGATGTACTTTTAGTAAAAAGTAGCTCTCCAATTTCAAAAGTACATCAACGTAGTATTAATACTTAGATTTAAAGATTTTCTGGGATAAATGAAATACATTCCCAGCAGCCATCTCCCTTTGCCTCTATCTTATTGCATATTTTGTCCTAATGTGCTTTCATATTTACATGTCACCATGTTTCCATTGGCTAGTACCTTAAAGTCAGATGTCTGTCAAGCAAACTGACCAGTGACAGAATTGCTTTGTGAGGTTTACATCTTTATGACATCAAATGCTTCACATGAAAAATGCAGTTCATTGTCAAAAATCAGCTATATTAGGAGAGTGAGAATTGTGTTTTAGCATCAATTACACACTAAATATGCTGTCATTGTGTATGTTTAATGGATGTCTTTCAGTTTTAAAGATAGACAGACCGATAGATAGATAGAAAGATAGAAAGATAGATAGATAGAAAGATAGATAGATAGATAGATAGATAGACAGACAGACAGACTGATTTCAACTGGAAGCAGTGCTTACATATTGCTTAATTTTTGGTGGTTATTAAATAGTATGGGTAGGCAAGAAAAGTGCATATATCTTTTATTAGCATAAACTTACCCAAATGCGCTCTTGCATATTTAAGGCATTCAAAGTAATAATATTTCACAGCATTAATACAGTTATGTACTAGACTGGACAATGGTAAGCAGAGCCAGTACTTATATCAACAATGGCCTTATCTGTGTGAAGTTTGTATGTTCTCCCTGTGTTTGCGTGGGTTTCCTCCCACACTCCAAAAAACATACTGTTAGGTTAATTGGCTGCTATCAAAATTGACCCTAGTCTCTCCCTCTCTGTCTGTGTGTGAGTGTGTGTCTATATTAGGGAATTTAGACTGTAAGCTCCAATAGGGTAGGGACTGATGTGAATGGGTTCTCTGTACAGCGCTGCGCTATTAGTGACACTATATAAATAAATGATAATGAGGATGATGATGATATGTGTTTACTATGCCTATACACATAGCCAGCTTTCACACTTGATTGGCAGATTAATGCATCATTATTGCTAAGTTTGATAACAGTTGTCTAATACAGTGACACTGGTAGAGAAAACCACTATAGACATTCACATAAGCAGCTCTCATCATCATCATTTATGGCATAAGACTTCTTTAATTATACTAAGTTTTTGAGCAGGTCTGCATTATACTTAATTATATAAGGGAGATGTACTTTTAGTAAAAAGTAGCTCTCCAATTTCAAAAGTACATCAACGTAGTATTAATACTTAGATTTAAAGATTTTCTGGGATAAATGAAATACATTCCCAGCAGCCATCTCCCTTTGCCTCTATCTTATTGCATATTTTGTCCTAATGTGCTTTCATATTTACATGTCACCATGTTTCCATTGGCTAGTACCTTAAAGTCAGATGTCTGTCAAGCAAACTGACCAGTGACAGAATTGCTTTGTGAGGTTTACATCTTTATGACATCAAATGCTTCACATGAAAAATGCAGTTCATTGTCAAAAATCAGCTATATTAGGAGAGTGAGAATTGTGTTTTAGCATCAATTACACACTAAATATGCTGTCATTGTGTATGTTTAATGGATGTCTTTCAGTTTTAAAGATAGACAGACGGATAGATAGATAGAAAGATAGAAAGATAGATAGATAGATAGATAGACAGACAGACAGACTGATTTCAACTGGAAGCAGTGCTTACATATTGCTTAATTTTTGGTGGTTATTAAATAGTATGGGTAGGCAAGAAAAGTGCATATATCTTTTATTAGCATAAACTTACCCAAATGCGCTCTTGCATATTTAAGGCATTCAAAGTAATAATATTTCACAGCATTAATACAGTTATGTACTAGACTGGACAATGGTAAGCAGAGCCAGTACTTATATCAACAATGGCCTTATCTGTGTGAAGTTTGTATGTTCTCCCTGTGTTTGCGTGGGTTTCCTCCGGGTGCTGTGGTTTCCTCCCACACTCCAAAAAACATACTGTTAGGTTAATTGGCTGCTATCAAAATTGACCCTAGTCTCTCCCTCTCTGTCTGTGTGTGAGTGTGTGTCTATATTAGGGAATTTAGACTGTAAGCTCCAATAGGGTAGGGACTGATGTGAATGGGTTCTCTGTACAGCGCTGCGCTATTAGTGACACTATATAAATAAATGATAATGAGGATGATGATGATATGTGTTTACTATGCCTATACACATAGCCAGCTTTCACACTTGATTGGCAGATTAATGCATCATTATTGCTAAGTTTGATAACAGTTGTCTAATACAGTGACACTGGTAGAGAAAACCACTATAGACATTCACATAAGCAGCTCTCATCATCATCATTTATGGCATAAGACTTCTTTAATTATACTAAGTTTTTGAGCAGGTCTGCATTATACTTAATTATATAAGGGAGATGTACTTTTAGTAAAAAGTAGCTCTCCAATTTCAAAAGTACATCAACGTAGTATTAATACTTAGATTTAAAGATTTTCTGGGATAAATGAAATACATTCCCAGCAGCCATCTCCCTTTGCCTCTATCTTATTGCATATTTTGTCCTAATGTGCTTTCATATTTACATGTCACCATGTTTCCATTGGCTAGTACCTTAAAGTCAGATGTCTGTCAAGCAAACTGACCAGTGACAGAATTGCTTTGTGAGGTTTACATCTTTATGACATCAAATGCTTCACATGAAAAATGCAGTTCATTGTCAAAAATCAGCTATATTAGGAGAGTGAGAATTGTGTTTTAGCATCAATTACACACTAAATATGCTGTCATTGTGTATGTTTAATGGATGTCTTTCAGTTTTAAAGATAGACAGACCGATAGATAGATAGAAAGATAGAAAGATAGATAGATAGAAAGATAGATAGATAGATAGATAGATAGACAGACAGACAGACTGATTTCAACTGGAAGCAGTGCTTACATATTGCTTAATTTTTGGTGGTTATTAAATAGTATGGGTAGGCAAGAAAAGTGCATATATCTTTTATTAGCATAAACTTACCCAAATGCGCTCTTGCATATTTAAGGCATTCAAAGTAATAATATTTCACAGCATTAATACAGTTATGTACTAGACTGGACAATGGTAAGCAGAGCCAGTACTTATATCAACAATGGCCTTATCTGTGTGAAGTTTGTATGTTCTCCCTGTGTTTGCGTGGGTTTCCTCCCACACTCCAAAAAACATACTGTTAGGTTAATTGGCTGCTATCAAAATTGACCCTAGTCTCTCCCTCTCTGTCTGTGTGTGAGTGTGTGTCTATATTAGGGAATTTAGACTGTAAGCTCCAATAGGGTAGGGACTGATGTGAATGGGTTCTCTGTACAGCGCTGCGCTATTAGTGACACTATATAAATAAATGATAATGAGGATGATGATGATATGTGTTTACTATGCCTATACACATAGCCAGCTTTCACACTTGATTGGCAGATTAATGCATCATTATTGCTAAGTTTGATAACAGTTGTCTAATACAGTGACACTGGTAGAGAAAACCACTATAGACATTCACATAAGCAGCTCTCATCATCATCATTTATGGCATAAGACTTCTTTAATTATACTAAGTTTTTGAGCAGGTCTGCATTATACTTAATTATATAAGGGAGATGTACTTTTAGTAAAAAGTAGCTCTCCAATTTCAAAAGTACATCAACGTAGTATTAATACTTAGATTTAAAGATTTTCTGGGATAAATGAAATACATTCCCAGCAGCCATCTCCCTTTGCCTCTATCTTATTGCATATTTTGTCCTAATGTGCTTTCATATTTACATGTCACCATGTTTCCATTGGCTAGTACCTTAAAGTCAGATGTCTGTCAAGCAAACTGACCAGTGACAGAATTGCTTTGTGAGGTTTACATCTTTATGACATCAAATGCTTCACATGAAAAATGCAGTTCATTGTCAAAAATCAGCTATATTAGGAGAGTGAGAATTGTGTTTTAGCATCAATTACACACTAAATATGCTGTCATTGTGTATGTTTAATGGATGTCTTTCAGTTTTAAAGATAGACAGACGGATAGATAGATAGAAAGATAGAAAGATAGATAGATAGATAGATAGACAGACAGACAGACTGATTTCAACTGGAAGCAGTGCTTACATATTGCTTAATTTTTGGTGGTTATTAAATAGTATGGGTAGGCAAGAAAAGTGCATATATCTTTTATTAGCATAAACTTACCCAAATGCGCTCTTGCATATTTAAGGCATTCAAAGTAATAATATTTCACAGCATTAATACAGTTATGTACTAGACTGGACAATGGTAAGCAGAGCCAGTACTTATATCAACAATGGCCTTATCTGTGTGAAGTTTGTATGTTCTCCCTGTGTTTGCGTGGGTTTCCTCCGGGTGCTGTGGTTTCCTCCCACACTCCAAAAAACATACTGTTAGGTTAATTGGCTGCTATCAAAATTGACCCTAGTCTCTCCCTCTCTGTCTGTGTGTGAGTGTGTGTCTATATTAGGGAATTTAGACTGTAAGCTCCAATAGGGTAGGGACTGATGTGAATGGGTTCTCTGTACAGCGCTGCGCTATTAGTGACACTATATAAATAAATGATAATGAGGATGATGATGATATGTGTTTACTATGCCTATACACATAGCCAGCTTTCACACTTGATTGGCAGATTAATGCATCATTATTGCTAAGTTTGATAACAGTTGTCTAATACAGTGACACTGGTAGAGAAAACCACTATAGACATTCACATAAGCAGCTCTCATCATCATCATTTATGGCATAAGACTTCTTTAATTATACTAAGTTTTTGAGCAGGTCTGCATTATACTTAATTATATAAGGGAGATGTACTTTTAGTAAAAAGTAGCTCTCCAATTTCAAAAGTACATCAACGTAGTATTAATACTTAGATTTAAAGATTTTCTGGGATAAATGAAATACATTCCCAGCAGCCATCTCCCTTTGCCTCTATCTTATTGCATATTTTGTCCTAATGTGCTTTCATATTTACATGTCACCATGTTTCCATTGGCTAGTACCTTAAAGTCAGATGTCTGTCAAGCAAACTGACCAGTGACAGAATTGCTTTGTGAGGTTTACATCTTTATGACATCAAATGCTTCACATGAAAAATGCAGTTCATTGTCAAAAATCAGCTATATTAGGAGAGTGAGAATTGTGTTTTAGCATCAATTACACACTAAATATGCTGTCATTGTGTATGTTTAATGGATGTCTTTCAGTTTTAAAGATAGACAGACGGATAGATAGATAGAAAGATAGAAAGATAGATAGATAGATAGATAGATAGACAGACAGACAGACTGATTTCAACTGGAAGCAGTGCTTACATATTGCTTAATTTTTGGTGGTTATTAAATAGTATGGGTAGGCAAGAAAAGTGCATATATCTTTTATTAGCATAAACTTACCCAAATGCGCTCTTGCATATTTAAGGCATTCAAAGTAATAATATTTCACAGCATTAATACAGTTATGTACTAGACTGGACAATGGTAAGCAGAGCCAGTACTTATATCAACAATGGCCTTATCTGTGTGAAGTTTGTATGTTCTCCCTGTGTTTGCGTGGGTTTCCTCCGGGTGCTGTGGTTTCTTCCCACACTCCAAAAAACATACTGTTAGGTTAATTGGCTGCTATCAAAATTGACCCTAGTCTCTCCCTCTCTGTCTGTGTGTGAGTGTGTGTCTATATTAGGGAATTTAGACTGTAAGCTCCAATAGGGTAGGGACTGATGTGAATGGGTTCTCTGTACAGCGCTGCGCTATTAGTGACACTATATAAATAAATGATAATGAGGATGATGATGATATGTGTTTACTATGCCTATACACATAGCCAGCTTTCACACTTGATTGGCAGATTAATGCATCATTATTGCTAAGTTTGATAACAGTTGTCTAATACAGTGACACTGGTAGAGAAAACCACTATAGACATTCACATAAGCAGCTCTCATCATCATCATTTATGGCATAAGACTTCTTTAATTATACTAAGTTTTTGAGCAGGTCTGCATTATACTTAATTATATAAGGGAGATGTACTTTTAGTAAAAAGTAGCTCTCCAATTTCAAAAGTACATCAACGTAGTATTAATACTTAGATTTAAAGATTTTCTGGGATAAATGAAATACATTCCCAGCAGCCATCTCCCTTTGCCTCTATCTTATTGCATATTTTGTCCTAATGTGCTTTCATATTTACATGTCACCATGTTTCCATTGGCTAGTACCTTAAAGTCAGATGTCTGTCAAGCAAACTGACCAGTGACAGAATTGCTTTGTGAGGTTTACATCTTTATGACATCAAATGCTTCACATGAAAAATGCAGTTCATTGTCAAAAATCAGCTATATTAGGAGAGTGAGAATTGTGTTTTAGCATCAATTACACACTAAATATGCTGTCATTGTGTATGTTTAATGGATGTCTTTCAGTTTTAAAGATAGACAGACCGATAGATAGATAGAAAGATAGAAAGATAGATAGATAGAAAGATAGATAGATAGATAGATAGATAGACAGACAGACAGACTGATTTCAACTGGAAGCAGTGCTTACATATTGCTTAATTTTTGGTGGTTATTAAATAGTATGGGTAGGCAAGAAAAGTGCATATATCTTTTATTAGCATAAACTTACCCAAATGCGCTCTTGCATATTTAAGGCATTCAAAGTAATAATATTTCACAGCATTAATACAGTTATGTACTAGACTGGACAATGGTAAGCAGAGCCAGTACTTATATCAACAATGGCCTTATCTGTGTGAAGTTTGTATGTTCTCCCTGTGTTTGCGTGGGTTTCCTCCCACACTCCAAAAAACATACTGTTAGGTTAATTGGCTGCTATCAAAATTGACCCTAGTCTCTCCCTCTCTGTCTGTGTGTGAGTGTGTGTCTATATTAGGGAATTTAGACTGTAAGCTCCAATAGGGTAGGGACTGATGTGAATGGGTTCTCTGTACAGCGCTGCGCTATTAGTGACACTATATAAATAAATGATAATGAGGATGATGATGATATGTGTTTACTATGCCTATACACATAGCCAGCTTTCACACTTGATTGGCAGATTAATGCATCATTATTGCTAAGTTTGATAACAGTTGTCTAATACAGTGACACTGGTAGAGAAAACCACTATAGACATTCACATAAGCAGCTCTCATCATCATCATTTATGGCATAAGACTTCTTTAATTATACTAAGTTTTTGAGCAGGTCTGCATTATACTTAATTATATAAGGGAGATGTACTTTTAGTAAAAAGTAGCTCTCCAATTTCAAAAGTACATCAACGTAGTATTAATACTTAGATTTAAAGATTTTCTGGGATAAATGAAATACATTCCCAGCAGCCATCTCCCTTTGCCTCTATCTTATTGCATATTTTGTCCTAATGTGCTTTCATATTTACATGTCACCATGTTTCCATTGGCTAGTACCTTAAAGTCAGATGTCTGTCAAGCAAACTGACCAGTGACAGAATTGCTTTGTGAGGTTTACATCTTTATGACATCAAATGCTTCACATGAAAAATGCAGTTCATTGTCAAAAATCAGCTATATTAGGAGAGTGAGAATTGTGTTTTAGCATCATTTACACACTAAATATGCTGTCATTGTGTATGTTTAATGGATGTCTTTCAGTTTTAAAGATAGACAGACGGATAGATAGATAGAAAGATAGAAAGATAGATAGATAGAAAGATAGATAGACAGACAGACAGACTGATTTCAACTGGAAGCAGTGCTTACATATTGCTTAATTTTTGGTGGTTATTAAATAGTATGGGTAGGCAAGAAAAGTGCATATATCTTTTATTAGCATAAACTTACCCAAATGCGCTCTTGCATATTTAAGGCATTCAAAGTAATAATATTTCACAGCATTAATACAGTTATGTACTAGACTGGACAATGGTAAGCAGAGCCAGTACTTATATCAACAATGGCCTTATCTGTGTGAAGTTTGTATGTTCTCCCTGTGTTTGCGTGGGTTTCCTCCGGGTGCTGTGGTTTCCTCCCACACTCCAAAAAACATACTGTTAGGTTAATTGGCTGCTATCAAAATTGACCCTAGTCTCTCCCTCTCTGTCTGTGTGTGAGTGTGTGTCTATATTAGGGAATTTAGACTGTAAGCTCCAATAGGGTAGGGACTGATGTGAATGGGTTCTCTGTACAGCGCTGCGCTATTAGTGACACTATATAAATAAATGATAATGAGGATGATGATGATATGTGTTTACTATGCCTATACACATAGCCAGCTTTCACACTTGATTGGCAGATTAATGCATCATTATTGCTAAGTTTAATAACAGTTGTCTAATACAGTGACACTGGTAGAGAAAACCACTATAGACATTCACATAAGCAGCTCTCATCATCATCATTTATGGCATAAGACTTCTTTAATTATACTAAGTTTTTGAGCAGGTCTGCATTATACTTAATTATATAAGGGAGATGTACTTTTAGTAAAAAGTAGCTCTCCAATTTCAAAAGTACATCAACGTAGTATTAATACTTAGATTTAAAGATTTTCTGGGATAAATGAAATACATTCCCAGCAGCCATCTCCCTTTGCCTCTATCTTATTGCATATTTTGTCCTAATGTGCTTTCATATTTACATGTCACCATGTTTCCATTGGCTAGTACCTTAAAGTCAGATGTCTGTCAAGCAAACTGACCAGTGACAGAATTGCTTTGTGAGGTTTACATCTTTATGACATCAAATGCTTCACATGAAAAATGCAGTTCATTGTCAAAAATCAGCTATATTAGGAGAGTGAGAATTGTGTTTTAGCATCAATTACACACTAAATATGCTGTCATTGTGTATGTTTAATGGATGTCTTTCAGTTTTAAAGATAGACAGACGGATAGATAGATAGAAAGATAGAAAGATAGATAGATAGATAGATAGATAGACAGACAGACAGACTGATTTCAACTGGAAGCAGTGCTTACATATTGCTTAATTTTTGGTGGTTATTAAATAGTATGGGTAGGCAAGAAAAGTGCATATATCTTTTATTAGCATAAACTTACCCAAATGCGCTCTTGCATATTTAAGGCATTCAAAGTAATAATATTTCACAGCATTAATACAGTTATGTACTAGACTGGACAATGGTAAGCAGAGCCAGTACTTATATCAACAATGGCCTTATCTGTGTGAAGTTTGTATGTTCTCCCTGTGTTTGCGTGGGTTTCCTCCGGGTGCTGTGGTTTCTTCCCACACTCCAAAAAACATACTGTTAGGTTAATTGGCTGCTATCAAAATTGACCCTAGTCTCTCCCTCTCTGTCTGTGTGTGAGTGTGTGTCTATATTAGGGAATTTAGACTGTAAGCTCCAATAGGGTAGGGACTGATGTGAATGGGTTCTCTGTACAGCGCTGCGCTATTAGTGACACTATATAAATAAATGATAATGAGGATGATGATGATATGTGTTTACTATGCCTATACACATAGCCAGCTTTCACACTTGATTGGCAGATTAATGCATCATTATTGCTAAGTTTGATAACAGTTGTCTAATACAGTGACACTGGTAGAGAAAACCACTATAGACATTCACATAAGCAGCTCTCATCATCATCATTTATGGCATAAGACTTCTTTAATTATACTAAGTTTTTGAGCAGGTCTGCATTATACTTAATTATATAAGGGAGATGTACTTTTAGTAAAAAGTAGCTCTCCAATTTCAAAAGTACATCAACGTAGTATTAATACTTAGATTTAAAGATTTTCTGGGATAAATGAAATACATTCCCAGCAGCCATCTCCCTTTGCCTCTATCTTATTGCATATTTTGTCCTAATGTGCTTTCATATTTACATGTCACCATGTTTCCATTGGCTAGTACCTTAAAGTCAGATGTCTGTCAAGCAAACTGACCAGTGACAGAATTGCTTTGTGAGGTTTACATCTTTATGACATCAAATGCTTCACATGAAAAATGCAGTTCATTGTCAAAAATCAGCTATATTAGGAGAGTGAGAATTGTGTTTTAGCATCAATTACACACTAAATATGCTGTCATTGTGTATGTTTAATGGATGTCTTTCAGTTTTAAAGATAGACAGACCGATAGATAGATAGAAAGATAGAAAGATAGATAGATAGAAAGATAGATAGATAGATAGATAGATAGACAGACAGACAGACTGATTTCAACTGGAAGCAGTGCTTACATATTGCTTAATTTTTGGTGGTTATTAAATAGTATGGGTAGGCAAGAAAAGTGCATATATCTTTTATTAGCATAAACTTACCCAAATGCGCTCTTGCATATTTAAGGCATTCAAAGTAATAATATTTCACAGCATTAATACAGTTATGTACTAGACTGGACAATGGTAAGCAGAGCCAGTACTTATATCAACAATGGCCTTATCTGTGTGAAGTTTGTATGTTCTCCCTGTGTTTGCGTGGGTTTCCTCCCACACTCCAAAAAACATACTGTTAGGTTAATTGGCTGCTATCAAAATTGACCCTAGTCTCTCCCTCTCTGTCTGTGTGTGAGTGTGTGTCTATATTAGGGAATTTAGACTGTAAGCTCCAATAGGGTAGGGACTGATGTGAATGGGTTCTCTGTACAGCGCTGCGCTATTAGTGACACTATATAAATAAATGATAATGAGGATGATGATGATATGTGTTTACTATGCCTATACACATAGCCAGCTTTCACACTTGATTGGCAGATTAATGCATCATTATTGCTAAGTTTGATAACAGTTGTCTAATACAGTGACACTGGTAGAGAAAACCACTATAGACATTCACATAAGCAGCTCTCATCATCATCATTTATGGCATAAGACTTCTTTAATTATACTAAGTTTTTGAGCAGGTCTGCATTATACTTAATTATATAAGGGAGATGTACTTTTAGTAAAAAGTAGCTCTCCAATTTCAAAAGTACATCAACGTAGTATTAATACTTAGATTTAAAGATTTTCTGGGATAAATGAAATACATTCCCAGCAGCCATCTCCCTTTGCCTCTATCTTATTGCATATTTTGTCCTAATGTGCTTTCATATTTACATGTCACCATGTTTCCATTGGCTAGTACCTTAAAGTCAGATGTCTGTCAAGCAAACTGACCAGTGACAGAATTGCTTTGTGAGGTTTACATCTTTATGACATCAAATGCTTCACATGAAAAATGCAGTTCATTGTCAAAAATCAGCTATATTAGGAGAGTGAGAATTGTGTTTTAGCATCATTTACACACTAAATATGCTGTCATTGTGTATGTTTAATGGATGTCTTTCAGTTTTAAAGATAGACAGACGGATAGATAGATAGAAAGATAGAAAGATAGATAGATAGAAAGATAGATAGACAGACAGACAGACTGATTTCAACTGGAAGCAGTGCTTACATATTGCTTAATTTTTGGTGGTTATTAAATAGTATGGGTAGGCAAGAAAAGTGCATATATCTTTTATTAGCATAAACTTACCCAAATGCGCTCTTGCATATTTAAGGCATTCAAAGTAATAATATTTCACAGCATTAATACAGTTATGTACTAGACTGGACAATGGTAAGCAGAGCCAGTACTTATATCAACAATGGCCTTATCTGTGTGAAGTTTGTATGTTCTCCCTGTGTTTGCGTGGGTTTCCTCCGGGTGCTGTGGTTTCCTCCCACACTCCAAAAAACATACTGTTAGGTTAATTGGCTGCTATCAAAATTGACCCTAGTCTCTCCCTCTCTGTCTGTGTGTGAGTGTGTGTCTATATTAGGGAATTTAGACTGTAAGCTCCAATAGGGTAGGGACTGATGTGAATGGGTTCTCTGTACAGCGCTGCGCTATTAGTGACACTATATAAATAAATGATAATGAGGATGATGATGATATGTGTTTACTATGCCTATACACATAGCCAGCTTTCACACTTGATTGGCAGATTAATGCATCATTATTGCTAAGTTTAATAACAGTTGTCTAATACAGTGACACTGGTAGAGAAAACCACTATAGACATTCACATAAGCAGCTCTCATCATCATCATTTATGGCATAAGACTTCTTTAATTATACTAAGTTTTTGAGCAGGTCTGCATTATACTTAATTATATAAGGGAGATGTACTTTTAGTAAAAAGTAGCTCTCCAATTTCAAAAGTACATCAACGTAGTATTAATACTTAGATTTAAAGATTTTCTGGGATAAATGAAATACATTCCCAGCAGCCATCTCCCTTTGCCTCTATCTTATTGCATATTTTGTCCTAATGTGCTTTCATATTTACATGTCACCATGTTTCCATTGGCTAGTACCTTAAAGTCAGATGTCTGTCAAGCAAACTGACCAGTGACAGAATTGCTTTGTGAGGTTTACATCTTTATGACATCAAATGCTTCACATGAAAAATGCAGTTCATTGTCAAAAATCAGCTATATTAGGAGAGTGAGAATTGTGTTTTAGCATCAATTACACACTAAATATGCTGTCATTGTGTATGTTTAATGGATGTCTTTCAGTTTTAAAGATAGACAGACGGATAGATAGATAGAAAGATAGAAAGATAGATAGATAGAAAGATAGATAGATAGATAGACAGACAGACTGATTTCAACTGGAAGCAGTGCTTACATATTGCTTAATTTTTGGTGGTTATTAAATAGTATGGGTAGGCAAGAAAAGTGCATATATCTTTTATTAGCATAAACTTTGCCAAATGCGCTCTTGCATATTTAAGGCATTCAAAGTAATAATATTTCACAGCATTAATACAGTTATGTACTAGACTGGACAATGGTAAGCAGAGCCAATACTTATATCAACAATGGCCTTATCTGTGTGAAGTTTGTATGTTCTCCCTGTGTTTGCGTGGGTTTCCTCCGGGTGCTGTGGTTTCCTCCCACACTCCAAAAAACATACTGTTAGGTTAATTGGCTGCTATCAAAATTGACCCTAGTCTCTCCCTCTCTGTCTGTGTGTGAGTGTGTGTCTATATTAGGGAATTTAGACTGTAAGCTCCAATAGGGTAGGGACTGATGTGAATGGGTTCTCTGTACAGCGCTGCGCTATTAGTGACACTATATAAATAAATGATAATGAGGATGATGATGATATGTGTTTACTATGCCTATACACATAGCCAGCTTTCACACTTGATTGGCAGATTAATGCATCATTATTGCTAAGTTTGATAACAGTTGTCTAATACAGTGACACTGGTAGAGAAAACCACTATAGACATTCACATAAGCAGCTCTCATCATCATCATTTATGGCATAAGACTTCTTTAATTATACTAAGTTTTTGAGCAGGTCTGCATTATACTTAATTATATAAGGGAGATGTACTTTTAGTAAAAAGTAGCTCTCCAATTTCAAAAGTACATCAACGTAGTATTAATACTTTGACAAGTGAGGCTATTAGGACGAACGCACTTAAAGGGCGACAGGGTTTGTAACAAGCTGAATGATGACCTGGTGTGTTTTAACATGGGGTGGGGACCGACCAATGGGGGTCCATGTGGGAGGGACCTTGATAGAATATAGCAGGATGTACTTCCTGCTTTACTTCACTTGCAGCACGAGATCCAGAGGGATACCCAGCAGCGAGGAAAACGGATAAGTCCCATTTTGTGGTTTATTCTTTGTTTTATTGTATCCTTTTGCCCATTTCCATTTGCCTTTAACGTTCCCCCTCCCGTTATTATTTTAAAACCAGCCTTCTTCTTCTCCCCTTGTCTTTACCTGCCTCTCATTCGGCCTGCCCCCCCCCCCCTCTTCCTTCAGCCCCTCATTTACCGTTCCCGCCGTCACCCCCTCCCTTCGTTTGCCATTAGTTTCTTTCCCTCCAGCCACCAGCATAATGCCCCGTCCCAAGAGAAATGCTCCTCGCCCGGCACGCCTCAGGTCCCCCTCTCCCACCCCCTCCCGCCGCCATCTTACAGCCTCAGCCTCAGCCTCTGCCCTCCAAACCCCAGCCCTCACTCCAGACATGCCGCTAAGCGGCGATAATGCACGGCCCCCCCTGGGATCCTCTCCCGGGCACTCCCCAGCATTTCGCGCCACTAGGCGCAGCGGCGCCCCCTCCCCTCTCCCCCCGGCCGGTTCGCGCATGCGCAGAACGCGCGCTCCATCGCGCCCGGCCGGATCCAGCAGCGCAGCCAATCTATATGACATGGCTGCAGGGGCAGCCAGCGTTTCTGTCAGGGAGCTTAGCGGGCAGCCTCAGCGGTCCCAGCAAGTAGCCGTCACCCCCCCTCCCCAGGCTAACACATTAGGTGTCCTTTCAACCAGCCCTGTTGAGGATAGGAGCCATTCCCAGTTCAGATTATGTCCCATCACCCCTCCCGTGGCAGCCCACGGCTTCAGGTCACGAGGTCATAACCCTCCAGCACCCCACCAATTGCATTTCCCTCCCAGCCCATTCCTGCCCCATAGTAGTGGTGGATCAGCATGGGGGTCACAACATGGCAGAGGTCAAGAGTTCAGCAGGTCACAAGGACATACCTCGGGTCACGGGGAATTCCAGCACCATGCGGGTGGGTGGGACACACTTCCTGCCAGGGCCTCAATGGATTTCAGTGACCGGTCCGAGGCGCCTGTATGGCCCTCTTCACGCCGGCAACGCCTGTCACCTCCAGCGTCTCGCCCATACACGTCACGAAGGGTCTCTTCCCCGGGGATCGTGGCGGGTGGGTTCACCCATAGGGGTCACGGGGTCAGGACTGATAACATTATAGTCGATTATCACCACTCCAGCGGCGGTAATTTAAGTCCAGGGCCTCTCCCCCTAGGGGGGCGGGCTACCTCCGGGTTTAGCGATCGGATGCGGGAGGAATTTTCTACGTTCCCTAGCCCTGACCATTTAGCGGCTTTCAACCCGTGTAACGTAGATAGAGACATCAACGCGGCGCGGCGGCGCTTGGACTATTTGCCCAGATCTCAGCTGACTGTTCCCCTTCCCGTTTCAGAGACTACTGTTACAAATCCGGAGTCGAGGGTCGGTCGGAACGATCGTTCGGGGTCCGAGTCTCGTGATATGAGGTCGGCAGGGTCCAGGGAGGATGCGGTCCGGGACACGGCTGGTGGACAGGTCGCGGCAACTGCACTCGGGGAGACGTCTGTCGGTGCTGGGAATACCGCTCCTGTCGGTGAGTCCATTTCCGTTAACACACATAAATCACACTTGTTGGCATCACCTGTCTTATCTACCAGCAGTGGGTCCTCCGGCTCGGGGGACAGGCCCAGAAAATTAATTAAGTTGTTAGAAACAGAATTGTTAGGAAAACGGAGTAAGCACACACCCCAATCAGGAGACACAGACCAACCAGCGGCTCGTAGCGAATTGGGGCAGGTAGAATCCCTGGAAATTACACACGGCATAAGGCCTAGCGTACGTGATAGAATTAGGAGGGGCAAGTACGTGGATATGTACGCGTTAACCGGGGAAGATAGGAAGGCGCTGGCGGCCGCCTGTGAGAGGTCGGGAATGGGGGAGGAGAAATACAGATCCTTCTCTAGATGGGTTAATGCCTTCTCCATTTTCGCTACAATATATGTAGAGACCCGTCCCAGCGAACAAGCGGAGGTATGGAGGTATATGCACCTTATTAGTGGGATGTACGTAAAGGACGGCCCGGTAATTTGGAGGGCATATGACGAGCTTTTCAGGAAACGGATGAGTGGGCGTGAGAGACTTCCTCTGGGATCGAAAGACATTGACACCTGGCTGGAGTTAATGAGGCCCAGCAGTCAGTCTGCAGAGGGTAGCTCTGTCAGGCGGTTTCAAGGGCCGGGGAGGACGCAGAATGTCCTCCCCCCAAAATGAAGGTGTTATGACTTCAATGCAGGGGCCTGTCAAAGAGGCTCAGCCTGCAGATTAAGACACATTTGCACGTCATGTAACGGCCATCACCCTGCCAACGAATGCGCAAAGTCCCGTGGAAGTGGGGGACGGGGAAGAGGCTCTGGCTCAGCTCTGCCGAGTCAAGGGGCCGTCGCCAATTGATTTGGTTGAGCTGGATAAGTGGCTGGGGTGGTTTGATGATAAGGTGACTGGGTCCCTTCTCCATGACGGCTTTCATTTTGGCTTTAAACTCCCGGTCCAAGGTAGCGTTTCCTCGGCAGCTCCGGTTAATCTGAAATCGGCGCTCGCTTTCCCAGAAGTATTAGACGAAAAAATAGGGAAGGAGGTTGGTTTGGGTCGCATGATTGGCCCGTTCCGACTTCCTCCTATTCCCAATCTGATTTTGTCCCCAGTAGGGGTAGTTCCCAAAAAAGCGGTAGGAAAGTTTAGATTGATCCAGCACTTGTCTCATCCTGCCGGTAAATCCGTGAATGACGCAATTGACGTTAATCTCAGTTCTGTCAGTTATCAGTCATTCGAATCGGCCCTAGCGCTGGTCCAGGAATGCGGCAGGGGCTCCTTGTTGGCCAAAGTGGATATCGAATCGGCGTTCAGATTGCTGCCCCTTCACCCTGAGTCGTATCAATTCATGGGTTTCCGGCATCGTGGTGAATACTACATCGATCGCTGCCTGCCCATGGGTTGTTCGATCTCATGCGCACTGTTCGAGAAATTTAGCGGTTTCTTGCATTGGTGCATTCAGGCCGGGACAGGGTGTCGGTGGATCGCGCATTATCTTGACGACTTCCTGGTTATCGGGCCGCCTGGTACCACGGTTTGTCGAGATACGCTTTTTTCCACGGAGGCCTTGTTTAGGGTTTTAGGCGTTCCCATCGCAGCAGACAAGACGGAGGACCCAATTACATGTCTCTCATTCCTCGGGATCGAGATTGACACGCTAGCAGGGATATGCAGGCTTCCAGCAGACAAGGTTACAAAGATGTATGAGGCTATCACAGAAGTGCTAGGGGCAAACGTTAGTACCCTGAGGTCGATACAGTCCCTGTTAGGGCGGTTCAACTTTGCCTGCCGTGTAATACCCATGGGGAGGGTTTTCTGTAGGAAGCTCCAAAGAGCCACAGCAGGTAGGAGTAGGCCACATGCAGTCATACAACTATCCAAGGTGGTTAGGGAGGATCTTCAGATATGGCTCATTTTTCTTAGGGGTTTTAATGGCAAGCGTATTTGGCCGTCACCTCCAGTAACAAACGGGGAAATTAACTTGTTCACAGACGCTGCTGGGGCATCCGGCTTTGGGGCTTATCTGGATGGACACTGGTGTGCAGATAGCTGGCCCGATGATTGGCACAGGGATGGGACCACTAGGAACTTGTTGGTTCTTGAATTATTCCCGATTGTGGTGGCAATTGAATTATGGGCACCCGTTTTGCGGGGTAGGCACATAGTTTTTTGGTGTGACAATTTGGGGGTGGTCCAGTCCATCAACAAGCAGAGTGCATCGGCCTACCAGGCAATATTGCTCTTGCGGCACCTAGTGTTGCGCTGTTTGCAGAATGACATTTCATTCAGGGCGAGGCATGTTCCGGGGGTGCAGAATAGCCTAGCAGATGCGTTGTCCCGATTCCACTGGGACAGGTTTCGCAGCCTTGCTCCTCACGCAGACCGTGTTGGTACCCCGTGTCCCCCTTGTGTTTGGCAGATCATCAAGCCGGCATAAGAGGCCTCGCGGAACAAGCGGTAGCTCCCTCCACCCTGAGATCCTATCAGGCGTCATGGAGACGGTGGTCGTTGTTCAGCAGGCAGAAAGACCAATCCGAGGCAGGTCAGAGAGATGCTATGCTAGCCTTTATGTGGGACAGATATTCCGAAGGTGATTCTAAGACCTCTATGGCATCTACCCTGGCTGGTATATCATTTATGGCCAAGCTGCAGGGTTACCCGGACGTTACCAAACAATTTTTAATTAATAAGGCCTTGAAGGGTTGGGGGAGAATCCGTCCTTCTCATAGCGATGCCCGTTTACCAATTACCCTTAACATCTTGGAGGATTTGATACGGAGAGTGGGTTTGGTTACCTCGGACGAATACGAGAAGCTTTTATTTAGTTTGGCTTTTTCCATGGCCTTTTTTGGGGCTTTTCGCATTTCGGAGCTGGTAGCTAGGTCCAGAGGGCATCAAGAGTCTGGGTTGAGAGCAGAACATGTCAGTCTGGGCGAAGGGACCTTTGCCTGCAAAATAGTTAGATCTAAGACTGATCAGAGCGGGAAGGGATCGTGGGTGCAGTTAGCTCCTCAACAGCTTCAGCATATCTGCCCGTTTAGGCTGGCGTCACAGTTTATGAGCAGGAGACCCCAGGCCAACTTGTTTCTGTGTCACAGTAATAGCATTCCTCTGACTAAATATCAATTTGCGGCCATTTTAAAGCGGACCTTACAGTCGCTTAATTTAAACAGCACCTTATACGGGACTCACTCATTTAGGATCGGGGCAGCTACATCTGCCGCTTTGGCTGGATCTTCTAACGAAGCTATAAAAGCTTTGGGCCGCTGGAAGTCCACGGCTTACCAGTCTTATGTGAGAATTGACAAAGTTATTGATTGAATGTTGTGTTGTTTAACAATTTATTGTGATTTGCAGTTTTTCTTTTCACACTTTCCTTCTCGTCTGAGCCTTCAAACCATCCCATCCCACTTCCCTTACCCATCCCATCTTCCCCTCCACTTGGTGGGCTACCCTGGGCTTTTCCGCTCGCCGCTTTAACGCGGGGGCGCGAAGGGATTTTCACCCGGGTTTCCCTGGGCGTAAGTCCTGATTAGTGGTGTGCAGCCGGGGTTTTTCCGGGTGTTGTTTACCTTCGCCTGGGTGGTCTGCTCCCTGTTTGTGTCTACCTTCCCTTACCCCCCTTCGTGTTACGTTTTTCTGTTAACAAGCACTTATCCTTCTTATACCTGTATACCACGCCTGTCTGTCTGCCCAATTCAATGATTTCATGCTAACATGGGTTCTCTGATTTCAGGTGATGGTGTTAGAACTAAGACGGTGTGGATCATCGGTCATTCGTTTGTTTTTTGGGCCGCTGGCCACCCCAGGTCAAAAAGTATCTCGGATAATTGCGGCACGGTGATTAGATGGTGGGGTAAAAGAGGTTTAGGCTGGCAGGACCTTATTCCGTGGTTGACTAGGCTCATAAAACAACAAGGCCCACCGGACGTTCTGGTTGTACATGCGGGAGGTAACGATTTAGGTAAGGGTAAATCATTAGATCTCATCGTTAAAATCAGAGAGGACCTACGTCAAATACATGAGGCGTGGCCAGACATCACTATTGGTTGGTCAGCACTCATTCCCCGTTTAGTATGGAGGACAGCCATTCCTATAAAAAAGATGACGGCTATGGTTAGGAAGCTAAATAGTGCCATCCGAAAAATAGTACGGTCCATGGGAGGCATAGTCATAGACCACCCGGGGTTAGGGGTAGAGGCACCACATCTTTTTAGACGGGACGGCGTTCACCTTAATGAAGAGGGTATGGGTTTCTTTATAGACAGGATTTACGGGGGAGTGGAGGCGTGTTTCGGTTAGTTGGTGGCGGGCTGCGGCGTCTGTAGGGCGCAGCGGGGTAGGAAGGCACTGCGTTCAGCGGCTGATTAGTGGGCGCACTGGTAGTTGGTCGTAGGTCACTGCCCCCTTTGATGTAACAGTAACTCCTTTTGGTCCTT
>NW_027448399.1:242500-252500 GCF_038048845.1 Mixophyes fleayi
TATGTTTAATGGATGTCTTTCAGTTTTAAAGATAGACAGACGGATAGATAGATAGAAAGATAGATAGATAGATAGATAGATAGATAGACAGACAGACAGACTGATTTCAACTGGAAGCAGTGCTTACATATTGCTTAATTTTTGGTGGTTATTAAATAGTATGGGTAGGCAAGAAAAGTGCATATATCTTTTATTAGCATAAACTTACCCAAATGCGCTCTTGCATATTTAAGGCATTCAAAGTAATAATATTTCACAGCATTAATACAGTTATGTACTAGACTGGACAATGGTAAGCAGAGCCAGTACTTATATCAACAATGGCCTTATCTGTGTGAAGTTTGTATGTTCTCCCTGTGTTTGCGTGGGTTTCCTCCCACACTCCAAAAAACATACTGTTAGGTTAATTGGCTGCTATCAAAATTGACCCTAGTCTCTCCCTCTCTGTCTGTGTGTGAGTGTGTGTCTATATTAGGGAATTTAGACTGTAAGCTCCAATAGGGTAGGGACTGATGTGAATGGGTTCTCTGTACAGCGCTGCGCTATTAGTGACACTATATAAATAAATGATAATGAGGATGATGATGATATGTGTTTACTATGCCTATACACATAGCCAGCTTTCACACTTGATTGGCAGATTAATGCATCATTATTGCTAAGTTTGATAACAGTTGTCTAATACAGTGACACTGGTAGAGAAAACCACTATAGACATTCACATAAGCAGCTCTCATCATCATCATTTATGGCATAAGACTTCTTTAATTATACTAAGTTTTTGAGCAGGTCTGCATTATACTTAATTATATAAGGGAGATGTACTTTTAGTAAAAAGTAGCTCTCCAATTTCAAAAGTACATCAACGTAGTATTAATACTTAGATTTAAAGATTTTCTGGGATAAATGAAATACATTCCCAGCAGCCATCTCCCTTTGCCTCTATCTTATTGCATATTTTGTCCTAATGTGCTTTCATATTTACATGTCACCATGTTTCCATTGGCTAGTACCTTAAAGTCAGATGTCTGTCAAGCAAACTGACCAGTGACAGAATTGCTTTGTGAGGTTTACATCTTTATGACATCAAATGCTTCACATGAAAAATGCAGTTCATTGTCAAAAATCAGCTATATTAGGAGAGTGAGAATTGTGTTTTAGCATCAATTACACACTAAATATGCTGTCATTGTGTATGTTTAATGGATGTCTTTCAGTTTTAAAGATAGACAGACGGATAGATAGATAGAAAGATAGAAAGATAGATAGATAGAAAGATAGATAGATAGATAGACAGACAGACTGATTTCAACTGGAAGCAGTGCTTACATATTGCTTAATTTTTGGTGGTTATTAAATAGTATGGGTAGGCAAGAAAAGTGCATATATCTTTTATTAGCATAAACTTACCCAAATGCGCTCTTGCATATTTAAGGCATTCAAAGTAATAATATTTCACAGCATTAATACAGTTATGTACTAGACTGGACAATGGTAAGCAGAGCCAGTACTTATATCAACAATGGCCTTATCTGTGTGAAGTTTGTATGTTCTCCCTGTGTTTGCGTGGGTTTCCTCCCACACTCCAAAAAACATACTGTTAGGTTAATTGGCTGCTATCAAAATTGACCCTAGTCTCTCCCTCTCTGTCTGTGTGTGAGTGTGTGTCTATATTAGGGAATTTAGACTGTAAGCTCCAATAGGGTAGGGACTGATGTGAATGGGTTCTCTGTACAGCGCTGCGCTATTAGTGACACTATATAAATAAATGATAATGAGGATGATGATTATATGTGTTTACTATGCCTATACACCATACTTACCTACTTTCTTCAGCTCCCTTCTGGGAGCCAGCCAGTGGAGGGGGGCGTGAAGGGGCGGGGTGGCCGAAATCGCGTCATTTCGGCCCCGCCCCCTGTGACGTCATGACGCAAATTGCGTCATTTGACAGCGGGGGCGGGGCCAAACGCCGCGATTCACCGGGAATCGCGGCGTTTGGGATCTAATTCTGCCCACTTCACTAGGAAGTGGGGCACTTCCTAGTGAAGTGGGCAGAATTCGGGAGATTGCCACACTCGCCCGGGAGTCCGGGAGACTCTCACAAAATGCGGGAGTCTCCCGGACATTCCGGGAGAGTTGGCAAGTATGCTATACACATAGCCAGCTTTCACACTTGATTGGCAGATTAATGCATCATTATTGCTAAGTTTGATAACAGTTGTCTAATACAGTGACACTGGTAGAGAAAACCACTATAGACATTCACATAAGCAGCTCTCATCATCATCATTTATGGCATAAGACTTCTTTAATTATACTAAGTTTTTGAGCAGGTCTGCATTATACTTAATTATATAAGGGAGATGTACTTTTAGTAAAAAGTAGCTCTCCAATTTCAAAAGTACATCAACGTAGTATTAATACTTAGATTTAAAGATTTTCTGGGATAAATGAAATACATTCCCAGCAGCCATCTCCCTTTGCCTCTATCTTATTGCATATTTTGTCCTAATGTGCTTTCATATTTACATGTCACCATGTTTCCATTGGCTAGTACCTTAAAGTCAGATGTCTGTCAAGCAAACTGACCAGTGACAGAATTGCTTTGTGAGGTTTACATCTTTATGACATCAAATGCTTCACATGAAAAATGCAGTTCATTGTCAAAAATCAGCTATATTAGGAGAGTGAGAATTGTGTTTTAGCATCAATTACACACTAAATATGCTGTCATTGTGTATGTTTAATGGATGTCTTTCAGTTTTAAAGATAGACAGACCGATAGATAGATAGATAGAAAGATAGAAAGATAGATAGATAGAAAGATAGATAGATAGATAGACAGACAGACAGACTGATTTCAACTGGAAGCAGTGCTTACATATTGCTTAATTTTTGGTGGTTATTAAATAGTATGGGTAGGCAAGAAAAGTGCATATATCTTTTATTAGCATAAACTTACCCAAATGCGCTCTTGCATATTTAAGGCATTCAAAGTAATAATATTTCACAGCATTAATACAGTTATGTACTAGACTGGACAATGGTAAGCAGAGCCAGTACTTATATCAACAATGGCCTTATCTGTGTGAAGTTTGTATGTTCTCCCTGTGTTTGCGTGGGTTTCCTCCCACACTCCAAAAAACATACTGTTAGGTTAATTGGCTGCTATCAAAATTGACCCTAGTCTCTCCCTCTCTGTCTGTGTGTGAGTGTGTGTCTATATTAGGGAATTTAGACTGTAAGCTCCAATAGGGTAGGGACTGATGTGAATGGGTTCTCTGTACAGCGCTGCGCTATTAGTGACACTATATAAATAAATGATAATGAGGATGATGATGATATGTGTTTACTATGCCTATACACATAGCCAGCTTTCACACTTGATTGGCAGATTAATGCATCATTATTGCTAAGTTTGATAACAGTTGTCTAATACAGTGACACTGGTAGAGAAAACCACTATAGACATTCACATAAGCAGCTCTCATCATCATCATTTATGGCATAAGACTTCTTTAATTATACTAAGTTTTTGAGCAGGTCTGCATTATACTTAATTATATAAGGGAGATGTACTTTTAGTAAAAAGTAGCTCTCCAATTTCAAAAGTACATCAACGTAGTATTAATACTTTGACAAGTGAGGCTATTAGGACGAACGCACTTAAAGGGCGACAGGGTTTGTAACAAGCTGAATGATGACCTGGTGTGTTTTAACATGGGGTGGGGACCGACCAATGGGGGTCCATGTGGGAGGGACCTTGATAGAATATAGCAGGATGTACTTCCTGCTTTACTTCACTTGCAGCACGAGATCCAGAGGGATACCCAGCAGCGAGGAAAACGGATAAGTCCCATTTTGTGGTTTATTCTTTGTTTTATTGTATCCTTTTGCCCATTTCCATTTGCCTTTAACGTTCCCCCTCCCGTTATTATTTTAAAACCAGCCTTCTTCTTCTCCTCTTGTCTTTACCTGCCTCTCATTCGGCCTGCCCCCCCCCCCTCTTCCTTCAGCCCCTCATTTACCGTTCCCGCCGTCACCCCCTCCCTTCGTTTGCCATTAGTTTCTTTCCCTCCAGCCACCAGCATAATGCCCCGTCCCAAGAGAAATGCTCCTCGCCCGGCACGCCTCAGGTCCCCCTCTCCCACCCCCTCCCGCCGCCATCTTACAGCCTCAGCCTCAGCCTCTGCCCTCCAAACCCCAGCCCTCACTCCAGACATGCCGCTAAGCGGCGATAATGCACGGCCCCCCCTGGGATCCTCTCCCGGGCACTCCCCAGCATTTCGCGCCACTAGGCGCAGCGGCGCCCCCTCCCCTCTCCCCCCGGCCGGTTCGCGCATGCGCAGAACGCGCGCTCCATCGCGCCCGGCCGGATCCAGCAGCGCAGCCAATCTATATGACATGGCTGCAGGGGCAGCCAGCGTTTCTGTCAGGGAGCTTAGCGGGCAGCCTCAGCGGTCCCAGCAAGTAGCCGTCACCCCCCCTCCCCAGGCTAACACATTAGGTGTCCTTTCAACCAGCCCTGTTGAGGATAGGAGCCATTCCCAGTTCAGATTATGTCCCATCACCCCTCCCGTGGCAGCCCACGGCTTCAGGTCACGAGGTCATAACCCTCCAGCACCCCACCAATTGCATTTCCCTCCCAGCCCATTCCTGCCCCATAGTAGTGGTGGATCAGCATGGGGGTCACAACATGGCAGAGGTCAAGAGTTCAGCAGGTCACAAGGACATACCTCGGGTCACGGGGAATACCAGCACCATGCGGGTGGGTGGGACACACTTCCTGCCAGGGCCTCAATGGATTTCAGTGACCGGTCCGAGGCGCCTGTATGGCCCTCTTCACGCCGGCAACGCCTGTCACCTCCAGCGTCTCGCCCATACACGTCACGAAGGGTCTCTTCCCCGGGGATCGTGGCGGGTGGGTTCACCCATAGGGGTCACGGGGTCAGGACTGATAACATTATAGTCGATTATCACCACTCCAGCGGCGGTAATTTAAGTCCAGGGCCTCTCCCCCTAGGGGGGCGGGCTACCTCCGGGTTTAGCGATCGGATGCGGGAGGAATTTTCTACGTTCCCTAGCCCTGACCATTTAGCGGCTTTCAACCCGTGTAACGTAGATAGAGACATCAACGCGGCGCGGCGGCGCTTGGACTATTTGCCCAGATCTCAGCTGACTGTTCCCCTTCCCGTTTCAGAGACTACTGTTACAAATCCGGAGTCGAGGGTCGGTCGGAACGATCGTTCGGGGTCCGAGTCTCGTGATATGAGGTCGGCAGGGTCCAGGGAGGATGCGGTCCGGGACACGGCTGGTGGACAGGTCGCGGCAACTGCACTCGGGGAGACGTCTGTCGGTGCTGGGAATACCGCTCCTGTCGGTGAGTCCATTTCCGTTAACACACATAAATCACACTTGTTGGCATCACCTGTCTTATCTACCAGCAGTGGGTCCTCCGGCTCGGGGGACAGGCCCAGAAAATTAATTAAGTTGTTAGAAACAGAATTGTTAGGAAAACGGAGTAAGCACACACCCCAATCAGGAGACACAGACCAACCAGCGGCTCGTAGCGAATTGGGGCAGGTAGAATCCCTGGAAATTACACACGGCATAAGGCCTAGCGTACGTGATAGAATTAGGAGGGGCAAGTACGTGGATATGTACGCGTTAACCGGGGAAGATAGGAAGGCGCTGGCGGCCGCCTGTGAGAGGTCGGGAATGGGGGAGGAGAAATACAGATCCTTCTCTAGATGGGTTAATGCCTTCTCCATTTTCGCTACAATATATGTAGAGACCCGTCCCAGCGAACAAGCGGAGGTATGGAGGTATATGCACCTTATTAGTGGGATGTACGTAAAGGACGGCCCGGTAATTTGGAGGGCATATGACGAGCTTTTCAGGAAACGGATGAGTGGGCGTGAGAGACTTCCTCTGGGATCGAAAGACATTGACACCTGGCTGGAGTTAATGAGGCCCAGCAGTCAGTCTGCAGAGGGTAGCTCTGTCAGGCGGTTTCAAGGGCCGGGGAGGACGCAGAATGTCCTCCCCCCAAAAGGAAGGTGTTATGACTTCAATGCAGGGGCCTGTCAAAGAGGCTCAGCCTGCAGATTTAGACACATTTGCACGTCATGTAACGGCCATCACCCTGCCAACGAATGCGCAAAGTCCCGTGGAAGTGGGGGACGGGGAAGAGGCTCTGGCTCAGCTCTGCCGAGTCAAGGGGCCGTCGCCAATTGATTTGGTTGAGCTGGATAAGTGGCTGGGGTGGTTTGATGATAAGGTGACTGGGTCCCTTCTCCATGACGGCTTTCATTTTGGCTTTAAACTCCCGGTCCAAGGTAGCGTTTCCTCGGCAGCTCCGGTTAATCTGAAATCGGCGCTCGCTTTCCCAGAAGTATTAGACGAAAAAATAGGGAAGGAGGTTGGTTTGGGTCGCATGATTGGCCCGTTCCGACTTCCTCCTATTCCCAATCTGATTTTGTCCCCAGTAGGGGTAGTTCCCAAAAAAGCGGTAGGAAAGTTTAGATTGATCCAGCACTTGTCTCATCCTGCCGGTAAATCCGTGAATGACGCAATTGACGTTAATCTCAGTTCTGTCAGTTATCAGTCATTCGAATCGGCCCTAGCGCTGGTCCAGGAATGCGGCAGGGGCTCCTTGTTGGCCAAAGTGGATATCGAATCGGCGTTCAGATTGCTGCCCCTTCACCTTGAGTCGTATCAATTCATGGGTTTCCGGCATCGTGGTGAATACTACATCGATCGCTGCCTGCCCATGGGTTGTTCGATCTCATGCGCACTGTTCGAGAAATTTAGCGGTTTCTTGCATTGGTGCATTCAGGCCGGGACAGGGTGTCGGTGGATCGCGCATTATCTTGACGACTTCCTGGTTATCGGGCCGCCTGGTACCACGGTTTGTCGAGATACGCTTTTTTCCACGGAGGCCTTGTTTAGGGTTTTAGGCGTTCCCATCGCAGCAGACAAGACGGAGGGCCCAATTACATGTCTCTCATTCCTCGGGATCGAGATTGACACGCTAGCAGGGATATGCAGGCTTCCAGCAGACAAGGTTACAAAGATGTATGAGGCTATCACAGAAGTGCTAGGGGCAAACGTTAGTACCCTGAGGTCGATACAGTCCCTGTTAGGGCGGTTCAACTTTGCCTGCCGTGTAATACCCATGGGGAGGGTTTTCTGTAGGAAGCTCCAAAGAGCCACAGCAGGTAGGAGTAGGCCACATGCAGTCATACAACTATCCAAGGTGGTTAGGGAGGATCTTCAGATATGGCTCATTTTTCTTAGGGGTTTTAATGGCAAGCGTATTTGGCCGTCACCTCCAGTAACAAACGGGGAAATTAACTTGTTCACAGACGCTGCTGGGGCATCCGGCTTTGGGGCTTATCTGGATGGACACTGGTGTGCAGATAGCTGGCCCGATGATTGGCACAGGGATGGGACCACTAGGAACTTGTTGGTTCTTGAATTATTCCCGATTGTGGTGGCAATTGAATTATGGGCACCCGTTTTGCGGGGTAGGCACATAGTTTTTTGGTGTGACAATTTGGGGGTGGTCCAGTCCATCAACAAGCAGAGTGCATCGGCCTACCAGGCAATATTGCTCTTGCGGCACCTAGTGTTGCGCTGTTTGCAGAATGACATTTCATTCAGGGCGAGGCATGTTCCGGGGGTGCAGAATAGCCTAGCAGATGCGTTGTCCCGATTCCACTGGGACAGGTTTCGCAGCCTTGCTCCTCACGCAGACCGTGTTGGTACCCCGTGTCCCCCTTGTGTTTGGCAGATCATCAAGCCGGCATAAGAGGCCTCGCGGAACAAGCGGTAGCTCCCTCCACCCTGAGATCCTATCAGGCGTCATGGAGACGGTGGTCGTTGTTCAGCAGGCAGAAAGACCAATCCGAGGCAGGTCAGAGAGATGCTATGCTAGCCTTTATGTGGGACAGATATTCCGAAGGTGATTCTAAGACCTCTATGGCATCTACCCTGGCTGGTATATCATTTATGGCCAAGCTGCAGGGTTACCCGGACGTTACCAAACAATTTTTAATTAATAAGGCCTTGAAGGGTTGGGGGAGAATCCGTCCTTCTCATAGCGATGCCCGTTTACCAATTACCCTTAACATCTTGGAGGATTTGATACGGAGAGTGGGTTTGGTTACCTCGGACGAATACGAGAAGCTTTTATTTAGTTTGGCTTTTTCCATGGCCTTTTTTGGGGCTTTTCGCATTTCGGAGCTGGTAGCTAGGTCCAGAGGGCATCAAGAGTCTGGGTTGAGAGCAGAACATGTCAGTCTGGGCGAAGGGACCTTTGCCTGCAAAATAGTTAGATCTAAGACTGATCAGAGCGGGAAGGGATCGTGGGTGCAGTTAGCTCCTCAACAGCTTCAGCATATCTGCCCGTTTAGGCTGGCGTCACAGTTTATGAGCAGGAGACCCCAGGCCAACTTGTTTCTGTGTCACAGTAATAGCATTCCTCTGACTAAATATCAATTTGCGGCCATTTTAAAGCGGACCTTACAGTCGCTTAATTTAAACAGCACCTTATACGGGACTCACTCATTTAGGATCGGGGCAGCTACATCTGCCGCTTTGGCTGGATCTTCTAACGAAGCTATAAAAGCTTTGGGCCGCTGGAAGTCCACGGCTTACCAGTCTTATGTGAGAATTGACAAAGTTATTGATTGAATGTTGTGTTGTTTAACAATTTATTGTGATTTGCAGTTTTTCTTTTCACACTTTCCTTCTCGTCTGAGCCTTCAAACCATCCCATCCCACTTCCCTTACCCATCCCATCTTCCCCTCCACTTGGTGGGCTACCCTGGGCTTTTCCGCTCGCCGCTTTAACGCGGGGGCGCGAAGGGATTTTCACCCGGGTTTCCCTGGGCGTAAGTCCTGATTAGTGGTGTGCAGCCGGGGTTTTTCCGGGTGTTGTTTACCTTCGCCTGGGTGGTCTGCTCCCTGTTTGTGTCTACCTTCCCTTACCCCCCTTCGTGTTACGTTTTTCTGTTAACAAGCACTTATCCTTCTTATACCTGTATACCACGCCTGTCTGTCTGCCCAATTCAATGATTTCATGCTAACATGGGTTCTCTGATTTCAGGTGATGGTGTTAGAACTAAGACGGTGTGGATCATCGGTCATTCGTTTGTTTTTTGGGCCGCTGGCCACCCCAGGTCAAAAAGTATCTCGGATAATTGCGGCACGGTGATTAGATGGTGGGGTAAAAGAGGTTTAGGCTGGCAGGACCTTATTCCGTGGTTGACTAGGCTCATAAAACAACAAGGCCCACCGGACGTTCTGGTTGTACATGCGGGAGGTAACGATTTAGGTAAGGGTAAATCATTAGATCTCATCGTTAAAATCAGAGAGGACCTACGTCAAATACATGAGGCGTGGCCAGACATCACTATTGGTTGGTCAGCACTCATTCCCCGTTTAGTATGGAGGACAGCCATTCCTATAAAAAAGATGACGGCTATGGTTAGGAAGCTAAATAGTGCCATCCGAAAAATAGTACGGTCCATGGGAGGCATAGTCATAGACCACCCGGGGTTAGGGGTAGAGGCACCACATCTTTTTAGACGGGACGGCGTTCACCTTAATGAAGAGGGTATGGGTTTCTTTATAGACAGGATTTACGGGGGAGTGGAGGCGTGTTTCGGTTAGTTGGTGGCGGGCTGCGGCGTCTGTAGGGCGCAGCGGGGTAGGAAGGCACTGCGTTCAGCGGCTGATTAGTGGGCGCACTGGTAGTTGGTCGTAGGTCACTGCCCCCTTTGATGTAACAGTAACTCCTTTTGGTCCTTCGGTGAGGAGGGTCCCTGTCCGGCTCGGTGAGGGAGGGCAGCGTGAGTTGTAAGGGGCAGTCACTCTGACGCCAACTCAGCGCTATGTATGTAGGGATTTGTTCCCCCGTGTTTTTTGCGGACTTACGGCGGTTTGCGCCAGTCCATTAAGTAATCGTGTGTGATCAGCTCGTGAGCTGTCCCGC
>NW_027448399.1:257500-280000 GCF_038048845.1 Mixophyes fleayi
TTAGTAAAAAGTAGCTCTCCAATTTCAAAAGTACATCAACGTAGTATTAATACTTAGATTTAAAGATTTTCTGGGATAAATGAAATACATTCCCAGCAGCCATCTCCCTTTGCCTCTATCTTATTGCATATTTTGTCCTAATGTGCTTTCATATTTACATGTCACCATGTTTCCATTGGCTAGTACCTTAAAGTCAGATGTCTGTCAAGCAAACTGACCAGTGACAGAATTGCTTTGTGAGGTTTACATCTTTATGACATCAAATGCTTCACATGAAAAATGCAGTTCATTGTCAAAAATCAGCTATATTAGGAGAGTGAGAATTGTGTTTTAGCATCAATTACACACTAAATATGCTGTCATTGTGTATGTTTAATGGATGTCTTTCAGTTTTAAAGATAGACAGACCGATAGATAGATAGATAGAAAGATAGAAAGATAGATAGATAGAAAGATAGATAGATAGATAGACAGACAGACAGACTGATTTCAACTGGAAGCAGTGCTTACATATTGCTTAATTTTTGGTGGTTATTAAATAGTATGGGTAGGCAAGAAAAGTGCATATATCTTTTATTAGCATAAACTTACCCAAATGCGCTCTTGCATATTTAAGGCATTCAAAGTAATAATATTTCACAGCATTAATACAGTTATGTACTAGACTGGACAATGGTAAGCAGAGCCAGTACTTATATCAACAATGGCCTTATCTGTGTGAAGTTTGTATGTTCTCCCTGTGTTTGCGTGGGTTTCCTCCCACACTCCAAAAAACATACTGTTAGGTTAATTGGCTGCTATCAAAATTGACCCTAGTCTCTCCCTCTCTGTCTGTGTGTGAGTGTGTGTCTATATTAGGGAATTTAGACTGTAAGCTCCAATAGGGTAGGGACTGATGTGAATGGGTTCTCTGTACAGCGCTGCGCTATTAGTGACACTATATAAATAAATGATAATGAGGATGATGATGATATGTGTTTACTATGCCTATACACATAGCCAGCTTTCACACTTGATTGGCAGATTAATGCATCATTATTGCTAAGTTTGATAACAGTTGTCTAATACAGTGACACTGGTAGAGAAAACCACTATAGACATTCACATAAGCAGCTCTCATCATCATCATTTATGGCATAAGACTTCTTTAATTATACTAAGTTTTTGAGCAGGTCTGCATTATACTTAATTATATAAGGGAGATGTACTTTTAGTAAAAAGTAGCTCTCCAATTTCAAAAGTACATCAACGTAGTATTAATACTTAGATTTAAAGATTTTCTGGGATAAATGAAATACATTCCCAGCAGCCATCTCCCTTTGCCTCTATCTTATTGCATATTTTGTCCTAATGTGCTTTCATATTTACATGTCACCATGTTTCCATTGGCTAGTACCTTAAAGTCAGATGTCTGTCAAGCAAACTGACCAGTGACAGAATTGCTTTGTGAGGTTTACATCTTTATGACATCAAATGCTTCACATGAAAAATGCAGTTCATTGTCAAAAATCAGCTATATTAGGAGAGTGAGAATTGTGTTTTAGCATCAATTACACACTAAATATGCTGTCATTGTGTATGTTTAATGGATGTCTTTCAGTTTTAAAGATAGACAGACGGATAGAAAGATAGAAAGATAGATAGATAGAAAGATAGATAGATAGATAGATAGACAGACAGACTGATTTCAACTGGAAGCAGTGCTTACATATTGCTTAATTTTTGGTGGTTATTAAATAGTATGGGTAGGCAAGAAAAGTGCATATATCTTTTATTAGCATAAACTTACCCAAATGCGCTCTTGCATATTTAAGGCATTCAAAGTAATAATATTTCACAGCATTAATACAGTTATGTACTAGACTGGACAATGGTAAGCAGAGCCAATACTTATATCAACAATGGCCTTATCTGTGTGAAGTTTGTATGTTCTCCCTGTGTTTGCGTGGGTTTCCTCCGGGTGCTGTGGTTTCCTCCCACACTCCAAAAAACATACTGTTAGGTTAATTGGCTGCTATCAAAATTGACCCTAGTCTCTCCCTCTCTGTCTGTGTGTGAGTGTGTGTCTATATTAGGGAATTTAGACTGTAAGCTCCAATAGGGTAGGGACTGATGTGAATGGGTTCTCTGTACAGCGCTGCGCTATTAGTGACACTATATAAATAAATGATAATGAGGATGATGATGATATGTGTTTACTATGCCTATACACATAGCCAGCTTTCACACTTGATTGGCAGATTAATGCATCATTATTGCTAAGTTTGATAACAGTTGTCTAATACAGTGACACTGGTAGAGAAAACCACTATAGACATTCACATAAGCAGCTCTCATCATCATCATTTATGGCATAAGACTTCTTTAATTATACTAAGTTTTTGAGCAGGTCTGCATTATACTTAATTATATAAGGGAGATGTACTTTTAGTAAAAAGTAGCTCTCCAATTTCAAAAGTACATCAACGTAGTATTAATACTTTGACAAGTGAGGCTATTAGGACGAACGCACTTAAAGGGCGACAGGGTTTGTAACAAGCTGAATGATGACCTGGTGTGTTTTAACATGGGGTGGGGACCGACCAATGGGGGTCCATGTGGGAGGGACCTTGATAGAATATAGCAGGATGTACTTCCTGCTTTACTTCACTTGCAGCACGAGATCCAGAGGGATACCCAGCAGCGAGGAAAACGGATAAGTCCCATTTTGTGGTTTATTCTTTGTTTTATTGTATCCTTTTGCCCATTTCCATTTGCCTTTAACGTTCCCCCTCCCGTTATTATTTTAAAACCAGCCTTCTTCTTCTCCCCTTGTCTTTACCTGCCTCTCATTCGGCCTGCCCCCCCCCCCTCTTCCTTCAGCCCCTCATTTACCGTTCCCGCCGTCACCCCCTCCCTTCGTTTGCCATTAGTTTCTTTCCCTCCAGCCACCAGCATAATGCCCCGTCCCAAGAGAAATGCTCCTCGCCCGGCACGCCTCAGGTCCCCCTCTCCCACCCCCTCCCGCCGCCATCTTACAGCCTCAGCCTCAGCCTCTGCCCTCCAAACCCCAGCCCTCACTCCAGACATGCCGCTAAGCGGCGATAATGCACGGCCCCCCCTGGGATCCTCTCCCGGGCACTCCCCAGCATTTCGCGCCACTAGGCGCAGCGGCGCCCCCTCCCCTCTCCCCCCGGCCGGTTCGCGCATGCGCAGAACGCGCGCTCCATCGCGCCCGGCCGGATCCAGCAGCGCAGCCAATCTATATGACATGGCTGCAGGGGCAGCCAGCGTTTCTGTCAGGGAGCTTAGCGGGCAGCCTCAGCGGTCCCAGCAAGTAGCCGTCACCCCCCCTCCCCAGGCTAACACATTAGGTGTCCTTTCAACCAGCCCTGTTGAGGATAGGAGCCATTCCCAGTTCAGATTATGTCCCATCACCCCTCCCGTGGCAGCCCACGGCTTCAGGTCACGAGGTCATAACCCTCCAGCACCCCACCAATTGCATTTCCCTCCCAGCCCATTCCTGCCCCATAGTAGTGGTGGATCAGCATGGGGGTCACAACATGGCAGAGGTCAAGAGTTCAGCAGGTCACAAGGACATACCTCGGGTCACGGGGAATACCAGCACCATGCGGGTGGGTGGGACACACTTCCTGCCAGGGCCTCAATGGATTTCAGTGACCGGTCCGAGGCGCCTGTATGGCCCTCTTCACGCCGGCAACGCCTGTCACCTCCAGCGTCTCGCCCATACACGTCACGAAGGGTCTCTTCCCCGGGGATCGTGGCGGGTGGGTTCACCCATAGGGGTCACGGGGTCAGGACTGATAACATTATAGTCGATTATCACCACTCCAGCGGCGGTAATTTAAGTCCAGGGCCTCTCCCCCTAGGGGGGCGGGCTACCTCCGGGTTTAGCGATCGGATGCGGGAGGAATTTTCTACGTTCCCTAGCCCTGACCATTTAGCGGCTTTCAACCCGTGTAACGTAGATAGAGACATCAACGCGGCGCGGCGGCGCTTGGACTATTTGCCCAGATCTCAGCTGACTGTTCCCCTTCCCGTTTCAGAGACTACTGTTACAAATCCGGAGTCGAGGGTCGGTCGGAACGATCGTTCGGGGTCCGAGTCTCGTGATATGAGGTCGGCAGGGTCCAGGGAGGATGCGGTCCGGGACACGGCTGGTGGACAGGTCGCGGCAACTGCACTCGGGGAGACGTCTGTCGGTGCTGGGAATACCGCTCCTGTCGGTGAGTCCATTTCCGTTAACACACATAAATCACACTTGTTGGCATCACCTGTCTTATCTACCAGCAGTGGGTCCTCCGGCTCGGGGGACAGGCCCAGAAAATTAATTAAGTTGTTAGAAACAGAATTGTTAGGAAAACGGAGTAAGCACACACCCCAATCAGGAGACACAGACCAACCAGCGGCTCGTAGCGAATTGGGGCAGGTAGAATCCCTGGAAATTACACACGGCATAAGGCCTAGCGTACGTGATAGAATTAGGAGGGGCAAGTACGTGGATATGTACGCGTTAACCGGGGAAGATAGGAAGGCGCTGGCGGCCGCCTGTGAGAGGTCGGGAATGGGGGAGGAGAAATACAGATCCTTCTCTAGATGGGTTAATGCCTTCTCCATTTTCGCTACAATATATGTAGAGACCCGTCCCAGCGAACAAGCGGAGGTATGGAGGTATATGCACCTTATTAGTGGGATGTACGTAAAGGACGGCCCGGTAATTTGGAGGGCATATGACGAGCTTTTCAGGAAACGGATGAGTGGGCGTGAGAGACTTCCTCTGGGATCGAAAGACATTGACACCTGGCTGGAGTTAATGAGGCCCAGCAGTCAGTCTGCAGAGGGTAGCTCTGTCAGGCGGTTTCAAGGGCCGGGGAGGACGCAGAATGTCCTCCCCCCAAAAGGAAGGTGTTATGACTTCAATGCAGGGGCCTGTCAAAGAGGCTCAGCCTGCAGATTTAGACACATTTGCACGTCATGTAACGGCCATCACCCTGCCAACGAATGCGCAAAGTCCCGTGGAAGTGGGGGACGGGGAAGAGGCTCTGGCTCAGCTCTGCCGAGTCAAGGGGCCGTCGCCAATTGATTTGGTTGAGCTGGATAAGTGGCTGGGGTGGTTTGATGATAAGGTGACTGGGTCCCTTCTCCATGACGGCTTTCATTTTGGCTTTAAACTCCCGGTCCAAGGTAGCGTTTCCTCGGCAGCTCCGGTTAATCTGAAATCGGCGCTCGCTTTCCCAGAAGTATTAGACGAAAAAATAGGGAAGGAGGTTGGTTTGGGTCGCATGATTGGCCCGTTCCGACTTCCTCCTATTCCCAATCTGATTTTGTCCCCAGTAGGGGTAGTTCCCAAAAAAGCGGTAGGAAAGTTTAGATTGATCCAGCACTTGTCTCATCCTGCCGGTAAATCCGTGAATGACGCAATTGACGTTAATCTCAGTTCTGTCAGTTATCAGTCATTCGAATCGGCCCTAGCGCTGGTCCAGGAATGCGGCAGGGGCTCCTTGTTGGCCAAAGTGGATATCGAATCGGCGTTCAGATTGCTGCCCCTTCACCTTGAGTCGTATCAATTCATGGGTTTCCGGCATCGTGGTGAATACTACATCGATCGCTGCCTGCCCATGGGTTGTTCGATCTCATGCGCACTGTTCGAGAAATTTAGCGGTTTCTTGCATTGGTGCATTCAGGCCGGGACAGGGTGTCGGTGGATCGCGCATTATCTTGACGACTTCCTGGTTATCGGGCCGCCTGGTACCACGGTTTGTCGAGATACGCTTTTTTCCACGGAGGCCTTGTTTAGGGTTTTAGGCGTTCCCATCGCAGCAGACAAGACGGAGGGCCCAATTACATGTCTCTCATTCCTCGGGATCGAGATTGACACGCTAGCAGGGATATGCAGGCTTCCAGCAGACAAGGTTACAAAGATGTATGAGGCTATCACAGAAGTGCTAGGGGCAAACGTTAGTACCCTGAGGTCGATACAGTCCCTGTTAGGGCGGTTCAACTTTGCCTGCCGTGTAATACCCATGGGGAGGGTTTTCTGTAGGAAGCTCCAAAGAGCCACAGCAGGTAGGAGTAGGCCACATGCAGTCATACAACTATCCAAGGTGGTTAGGGAGGATCTTCAGATATGGCTCATTTTTCTTAGGGGTTTTAATGGCAAGCGTATTTGGCCGTCACCTCCAGTAACAAACGGGGAAATTAACTTGTTCACAGACGCTGCTGGGGCATCCGGCTTTGGGGCTTATCTGGATGGACACTGGTGTGCAGATAGCTGGCCCGATGATTGGCACAGGGATGGGACCACTAGGAACTTGTTGGTTCTTGAATTATTCCCGATTGTGGTGGCAATTGAATTATGGGCACCCGTTTTGCGGGGTAGGCACATAGTTTTTTGGTGTGACAATTTGGGGGTGGTCCAGTCCATCAACAAGCAGAGTGCATCGGCCTACCAGGCAATATTGCTCTTGCGGCACCTAGTGTTGCGCTGTTTGCAGAATGACATTTCATTCAGGGCGAGGCCTGTTCCGGGGGTGCAGAATAGCCTAGCAGATGCGTTGTCCCGATTCCACTGGGACAGGTTTCGCAGCCTTGCTCCTCACGCAGACCGTGTTGGTACCCCGTGTCCCCCTTGTGTTTGGCAGATCATCAAGCCGGCATAAGAGGCCTCGCGGAACAAGCGGTAGCTCCCTCCACCCTGAGATCCTATCAGGCGTCATGGAGACGGTGGTCGTTGTTCAGCAGGCAGAAAGACCAATCCGAGGCAGGTCAGAGAGATGCTATGCTAGCCTTTATGTGGGACAGATATTCCGAAGGTGATTCTAAGACCTCTATGGCATCTACCCTGGCTGGTATATCATTTATGGCCAAGCTGCAGGGTTACCCGGACGTTACCAAACAATTTTTAATTAATAAGGCCTTGAAGGGTTGGGGGAGAATCCGTCCTTCTCATAGCGATGCCCGTTTACCAATTACCCTTAACATCTTGGAGGATTTGATACGGAGAGTGGGTTTGGTTACCTCGGACGAATACGAGAAGCTTTTATTTAGTTTGGCTTTTTCCATGGCCTTTTTTGGGGCTTTTCGCATTTCGGAGCTGGTAGCTAGGTCCAGAGGGCATCAAGAGTCTGGGTTGAGAGCAGAACATGTCAGTCTGGGCGAAGGGACCTTTGCCTGCAAAATAGTTAGATCTAAGACTGATCAGAGCGGGAAGGGATCGTGGGTGCAGTTAGCTCCTCAACAGCTTCAGCATATCTGCCCGTTTAGGCTGGCGTCACAGTTTATGAGCAGGAGACCCCAGGCCAACTTGTTTCTGTGTCACAGTAATAGCATTCCTCTGACTAAATATCAATTTGCGGCCATTTTAAAGCGGACCTTACAGTCGCTTAATTTAAACAGCACCTTATACGGGACTCACTCATTTAGGATCGGGGCAGCTACATCTGCCGCTTTGGCTGGATCTTCTAACGAAGCTATAAAAGCTTTGGGCCGCTGGAAGTCCACGGCTTACCAGTCTTATGTGAGAATTGACAAAGTTATTGATTGAATGTTGTGTTGTTTAACAATTTATTGTGATTTGCAGTTTTTCTTTTCACACTTTCCTTCTCGTCTGAGCCTTCAAACCATCCCATCCCACTTCCCTTACCCATCCCATCTTCCCCTCCACTTGGTGGGCTACCCTGGGCTTTTCCGCTCGCCGCTTTAACGCGGGGGCGCGAAGGGATTTTCACCCGGGTTTCCCTGGGCGTAAGTCCTGATTAGTGGTGTGCAGCCGGGGTTTTTCCGGGTGTTGTTTACCTTCGCCTGGGTGGTCTGCTCCCTGTTTGTGTCTACCTTCCCTTACCCCCCTTCGTGTTACGTTTTTCTGTTAACAAGCACTTATCCTTCTTATACCTGTATACCACGCCTGTCTGTCTGCCCAATTCAATGATTTCATGCTAACATGGGTTCTCTGATTTCAGGTGATGGTGTTAGAACTAAGACGGTGTGGATCATCGGTCATTCGTTTGTTTTTTGGGCCGCTGGCCACCCCAGGTCAAAAAGTATCTCGGATAATTGCGGCACGGTGATTAGATGGTGGGGTAAAAGAGGTTTAGGCTGGCAGGACCTTATTCCGTGGTTGACTAGGCTCATAAAACAACAAGGCCCACCGGACGTTCTGGTTGTACATGCGGGAGGTAACGATTTAGGTAAGGGTAAATCATTAGATCTCATCGTTAAAATCAGAGAGGACCTACGTCAAATACATGAGGCGTGGCCAGACATCACTATTGGTTGGTCAGCACTCATTCCCCGTTTAGTATGGAGGACAGCCATTCCTATAAAAAAGATGACGGCTATGGTTAGGAAGCTAAATAGTGCCATCCGAAAAATAGTACGGTCCATGGGAGGCATAGTCATAGACCACCCGGGGTTAGGGGTAGAGGCACCACATCTTTTTAGACGGGACGGCGTTCACCTTAATGAAGAGGGTATGGGTTTCTTTATAGACAGGATTTACGGGGGAGTGGAGGCGTGTTTCGGTTAGTTGGTGGCGGGCTGCGGCGTCTGTAGGGCGCAGCGGGGTAGGAAGGCACTGCGTTCAGCGGCTGATTAGTGGGCGCACTGGTAGTTGGTCGTAGGTCACTGCCCCCTTTGATGTAACAGTAACTCCTTTTGGTCCTTCGGTGAGGAGGGTCCCTGTCCGGCTCGGTGAGGGAGGGCAGCGTGAGTTGTAAGGGGCAGTCACTCTGACGCCAACTCAGCGCTATGTATGTAGGGATTTGTTCCCCCGTGTTTTTTGCGGACTTACGGCGGTTTGCGCCAGTCCATTAAGTAATCGTGTGTGATCAGCTCGTGAGCTGTCCCGCAGTGCTCTTTCTCCGCCACCATAGGTTAGTTAATATAAAATCCTTATAATAAAATTCCTGCCAAGGTTTAATAACTTATTCAGGTCTCCGTGTCTTTATTTGCATGCTATGGTATAAAGTTAAGGTTAATGTGAAGTTTGTGGTAACATACACAGTGAGCCCTTTAAGATTTAAAGATTTTCTGGGATAAATGAAATACATTCCCAGCAGCCATCTCCCTTTGCCTCTATCTTATTGCATATTTTGTCCTAATGTGCTTTCATATTTACATGTCACCATGTTTCCATTGGCTAGTACCTTAAAGTCAGATGTCTGTCAAGCAAACTGACCAGTGACAGAATTGCTTTGTGAGGTTTACATCTTTATGACATCAAATGCTTCACATGAAAAATGCAGTTCATTGTCAAAAATCAGCTATATTAGGAGAGTGAGAATTGTGTTTTAGCATCAATTACACACTAAATATGCTGTCATTGTGTATGTTTAATGGATGTCTTTCAGTTTTAAAGATAGACAGACGGATAGATAGATAGAAAGATAGAAAGATAGATAGATAGAAAGATAGATAGATAGATAGATAGATAGATAGATAGACAGACAGACAGACAGACAGACTGATTTCAACTGGAAGCAGTGCTTACATATTGCTTAATTTTTGGTGGTTATTAAATAGTATGGGTAGGCAAGAAAAGTGCATATATCTTTTATTAGCATAAACTTACCCAAATGCGCTCTTGCATATTTAAGGCATTCAAAGTAATAATATTTCACAGCATTAATACAGTTATGTACTAGACTGGACAATGGTAAGCAGAGCCAGTACTTATATCAACAATGGCCTTATCTGTGTGAAGTTTGTATGTTCTCCCTGTGTTTGCGTGGGTTTCCTCCGGGTGCTGTGGTTTCCTCCCACACTCCAAAAAACATACTGTTAGGTTAATTGGCTGCTATCAAAATTGACCCTAGTCTCTCCCTCTCTGTCTGTGTGTGAGTGTGTGTCTATATTAGGGAATTTAGACTGTAAGCTCCAATAGGGTAGGGACTGATGGGAATGGGTTCTCTGTACAGCGCTGCGCTATTAGTAACACTATATAAATAAATGATAATGAGGATGATGATGATATGTGTTTACTATGCCTATACACATAGCCAGCTTTCACACTTGATTGGCAGATTAATGCATCATTATTGCTAAGTTTGATAACAGTTGTCTAATACAGTGACACTGGTAGAGAAAACCACTATAGACATTCACATAAGCAGCTCTCATCATCATCATTTATGGCATAAGACTTCTTTAATTATACTAAGTTTTTGAGCAGGTCTGCATTATACTTAATTATATAAGGGAGATGTACTTTTAGTAAAAAGTAGCTCTCCAATTTCAAAAGTACATCAACGTAGTATTAATACTTAGATTTAAAGATTTTCTGGGATAAATGAAATACATTCCCAGCAGCCATCTCCCTTTGCCTCTATCTTATTGCATATTTTGTCCTAATGTGCTTTCATATTTACATGTCACCATGTTTCCATTGGCTAGTACCTTAAAGTCAGATGTCTGTCAAGCAAACTGACCAGTGACAGAATTGCTTTGTGAGGTTTACATCTTTATGACATCAAATGCTTCACATGAAAAATGCAGTTCATTGTCAAAAATCAGCTATATTAGGAGAGTGAGAATTGTGTTTTAGCATCAATTACACACTAAATATGCTGTCATTGTGTATGTTTAATGGATGTCTTTCAGTTTTAAAGATAGACAGACGGATAGATAGATAGAAAGATAGAAAGATAGATAGATAGAAAGATAGATAGATAGACAGACAGACAGACTGATTTCAACTGGAAGCAGTGCTTACATATTGCTTAATTTTTGGTGGTTATTAAATAGTATGGGTAGGCAAGAAAAGTGCATATATCTTTTATTAGCATAAACTTACCCAAATGCGCTCTTGCATATTTAAGGCATTCAAAGTAATAATATTTCACAGCATTAATACAGTTATGTACTAGACTGGACAATGGTAAGCAGAGCCAGTACTTATATCAACAATGGCCTTATCTGTGTGAAGTTTGTATGTTCTCCCTGTGTTTGCGTGGGTTTCCTCCGGGTGCTGTGGTTTCCTCCCACACTCCAAAAAACATACTGTTAGGTTAATTGGCTGCTATCAAAATTGACCCTAGTCTCTCCCTCTCTGTCTGTGTGTGAGTGTGTGTCTATATTAGGGAATTTAGACTGTAAGCTCCAATAGGGTAGGGACTGATGGGAATGGGTTCTCTGTACAGCGCTGCGCTATTAGTAACACTATATAAATAAATGATAATGAGGATGATGATGATATGTGTTTACTATGCCTATACACATAGCCAGATTTCACACTTGATTGGCAGATTAATGCATCATTATTGCTAAGTTTGATAACAGTTGTCTAATACAGTGACACTGGTAGAGAAAACCACTATAGACATTCACATAAGCAGCTCTCATCATCATCATTTATGGCATAAGACTTCTTTAATTATACTAAGTTTTTGAGCAGGTCTGCATTATACTTAATTATATAAGGGAGATGTACTTTTAGTAAAAAGTAGCTCTCCAATTTCAAAAGTACATCAACGTAGTATTAATACTTAGATTTAAAGATTTTCTGGGATAAATGAAATACATTCCCAGCAGCCATCTCCCTTTGCCTCTATCTTATTGCATATTTTGTCCTAATGTGCTTTCATATTTACATGTCACCATGTTTCCATTGGCTAGTACCTTAAAGTCAGATGTCTGTCAAGCAAACTGACCAGTGACAGAATTGCTTTGTGAGGTTTACATCTTTATGACATCAAATGCTTCACATGAAAAATGCAGTTCATTGTCAAAAATCAGCTATATTAGGAGAGTGAGAATTGTGTTTTAGCATCAATTACACACTAAATATGCTGTCATTGTGTATGTTTAATGGATGTCTTTCAGTTTTAAAGATAGACAGACGGATAGATAGATAGAAAGATAGAAAGATAGATAGATAGAAAGATAGATAGATAGACAGACAGACAGACTGATTTCAACTGGAAGCAGTGCTTACATATTGCTTAATTTTTGGTGGTTATTAAATAGTATGGGTAGGCAAGAAAAGTGCATATATCTTTTATTAGCATAAACTTACCCAAATGCGCTCTTGCATATTTAAGGCATTCAAAGTAATAATATTTCACAGCATTAATACAGTTATGTACTAGACTGGACAATGGTAAGCAGAGCCAGTACTTATATCAACAATGGCCTTATCTGTGTGAAGTTTGTATGTTCTCCCTGTGTTTGCGTGGGTTTCCTCCGGGTGCTGTGGTTTCCTCCCACACTCCAAAAAACATACTGTTAGGTTAATTGGCTGCTATCAAAATTGACCCTAGTCTCTCCCTCTCTGTCTGTGTGTGAGTGTGTGTCTATATTAGGGAATTTAGACTGTAAGCTCCAATAGGGTAGGGACTGATGGGAATGGGTTCTCTGTACAGCGCTGCGCTATTAGTAACACTATATAAATAAATGATAATGAGGATGATGATGATATGTGTTTACTATGCCTATACACATAGCCAGCTTTCACACTTGATTGGCAGATTAATGCATCATTATTGCTAAGTTTGATAACAGTTGTCTAATACAGTGACACTGGTAGAGAAAACCACTATAGACATTCACATAAGCAGCTCTCATCATCATCATTTATGGCATAAGACTTCTTTAATTATACTAAGTTTTTGAGCAGGTCTGCATTATACTTAATTATATAAGGGAGATGTACTTTTAGTAAAAAGTAGCTCTCCAATTTCAAAAGTACATCAACGTAGTATTAATACTTAGATTTAAAGATTTTCTGGGATAAATGAAATACATTCCCAGCAGCCATCTCCCTTTGCCTCTATCTTATTGCATATTTTGTCCTAATGTGCTTTCATATTTACATGTCACCATGTTTCCATTGGCTAGTACCTTAAAGTCAGATGTCTGTCAAGCAAACTGACCAGTGACAGAATTGCTTTGTGAGGTTTACATCTTTATGACATCAAATGCTTCACATGAAAAATGCAGTTCATTGTCAAAAATCAGCTATATTAGGAGAGTGAGAATTGTGTTTTAGCATCAATTACACACTAAATATGCTGTCATTGTGTATGTTTAATGGATGTCTTTCAGTTTTAAAGATAGACAGACGGATAGATAGATAGAAAGATAGAAAGATAGATAGATAGAAAGATAGATAGATAGATAGATAGACAGACAGACAGACAGACTGATTTCAACTGGAAGCAGTGCTTACATATTGCTTAATTTTTGGTGGTTATTAAATAGTATGGGTAGGCAAGAAAAGTGCATATATCTTTTATTAGCATAAACTTACCCAAATGCGCTCTTGCATATTTAAGGCATTCAAAGTAATAATATTTCACAGCATTAATACAGTTATGTACTAGACTGGACAATGGTAAGCAGAGCCAGTACTTATATCAACAATGGCCTTATCTGTGTGAAGTTTGTATGTTCTCCCTGTGTTTGCGTGGGTTTCCTCCGGGTGCTGTGGTTTCCTCCCACACTCCAAAAAACATACTGTTAGGTTAATTGGCTGCTATCAAAATTGACCCTAGTCTCTCCCTCTCTGTCTGTGTGTGAGTGTGTGTCTATATTAGGGAATTTAGACTGTAAGCTCCAATAGGGTAGGGACTGATGTGAATGGGTTCTCTGTACAGCGCTGCGCTATTAGTGACACTATATAAATAAATGATAATGAGGATGATGATGATATGTGTTTACTATGCCTATACACATAGCCAGCTTTCACACTTGATTGGCAGATTAATGCATCATTATTGCTAAGTTTGATAACAGTTGTCTAATACAGTGACACTGGTAGAGAAAACCACTTTAGACATTCACATAAGCAGCTCTCATCATCATCATTTATGGCATAAGACTTCTTTAATTATACTAAGTTTTTGAGCAGGTCTGCATTATACTTAATTATATAAGGGAGATGTACTTTTAGTAAAAAGTAGCTCTCCAATTTCAAAAGTACATCAACGTAGTATTAATACTTAGATTTAAAGATTTTCTGGGATAAATGAAATACATTCCCAGCAGCCATCTCCCTTTGCCTCTATCTTATTGCATATTTTGTCCTAATGTGCTTTCATATTTACATGTCACCATGTTTCCATTGGCTAGTACCTTAAAGTCAGATGTCTGTCAAGCAAACTGACCAGTGACAGAATTGCTTTGTGAGGTTTACATCTTTATGACATCAAATGCTTCACATGAAAAATGCAGTTCATTGTCAAAAATCAGCTATATTAGAAGAGTGAGAATTGTGTTTTAGCATCAATTACACACTAAATATGCTGTCATTGTGTATGTTTAATGGATGTCTTTCAGTTTTAAAGATAGACAGACCGATAGATAGATAGATAGATAGATAGAAAGATAGATAGATAGATAGATAGATAGATAGGTAGATAGATAGATAGATAGACAGACAGACAGACTGATTTCAACTGGAAGCAGTGCTTACATATTGCTTAATTTTTGGTGGTTATTAAATAGTATGGGTAGGCAAGAAAAGTGCATATATCTTTTATTAGCATAAACTTACCCAAATGCGCTCTTGCATATTTAAGGCATTCAAAGTAATAATATTTCACAGCATTAATACAGTTATGTACTAGACTGGACAATGGTAAGCAGAGCCAGTACTTATATCAACAATGGCTTTATCTGTGTGAAGTTTGTATGTTCTCCCTGTGTTTGCGTGGGTTTCCTCCCACACTCCAAAAAACATACTGTTAGGTTAATTGGCTGCTATCAAAATTGACCCTAGTCTCTCCCTCTCTGTCTGTGTGTGAGTGTGTGTCTATATTAGGGAATTTAGACTGTAAGCTCCAATAGGGTAGGGACTGATGTGAATGGGTTCTCTGTACAGCGCTGCGCTATTAGTGACACTATATAAATAAATGATAATGAGGATGATGATGATATGTGTTTACTATGCCTATACACATAGCCAGCTTTCACACTTGATTGGCAGATTAATGCATCATTATTGCTAAGTTTGATAACAGTTGTCTAATACAATGACACTGGTAGAGAAAACCACTATAGACATTCACATAAGCAGCTCTCATCATCATCATTTATTGCATAAGCCTTCTTTAATTATACTAAGTTTTTGAGCAGGTCTGCATTATACTTAATTATATAAGGGAGATGTACTTTTAGTAAAAAGTAGCTCTCCAATTTCAAAAGTACATCAACGTAGTATTAATACTTTGACAAGTGAGGCTATTAGGACGAACGCACTTAAAGGGCGACAGGGTTTGTAACAAGCTGAATGATGACCTGGTGTGTTTTAACATGGGGTGGGGACCGACCAATGGGGGTCCATGTGGGAGGGACCTTGATAGAATATAGCAGGATGTACTTCCTGCTTTACTTCACTTGCAGCACGAGATCCAGAGGGATACCCAGCAGCGAGGAAAACGGATAAGTCCCATTTTGTGGTTTATTCTTTGTTTTATTGTATCCTTTTGCCCATTTCCATTTGCCTTTAACGTTCCCCCTCCCGTTATTATTTTAAAACCAGCCTTCTTCTTCTCCCCTTGTCTTTACCTGCCTCTCATTCGGCCTGCCCCCCCCCCCTCTTCCTTCAGCCCCTCATTTACCGTTCCCGCCGTCACCCCCTCCCTTCGTTTGCCATTAGTTTCTTTCCCTCCAGCCACCAGCATAATGCCCCGTCCCAAGAGAAATGCTCCTCGCCCGGCACGCCTCAGGTCCCCCTCTCCCACCCCCTCCCGCCGCCATCTTACAGCCTCAGCCTCAGCCTCTGCCCTCCAAACCCCAGCCCTCACTCCAGACATGCCGCTAAGCGGCGATAATGCACGGCCCCCCCTGGGATCCTCTCCCGGGCACTCCCCAGCATTTCGCGCCACTAGGCGCAGCGGCGCCCCCTCCCCTCTCCCCCCGGCCGGTTCGCGCATGCGCAGAACGCGCGCTCCATCGCGCCCGGCCGGATCCAGCAGCGCAGCCAATCTATATGACATGGCTGCAGGGGCAGCCAGCGTTTCTGTCAGGGAGCTTAGCGGGCAGCCTCAGCGGTCCCAGCAAGTAGCCGTCACCCCCCCTCCCCAGGCTAACACATTAGGTGTCCTTTCAACCAGCCCTGTTGAGGATAGGAGCCATTCCCAGTTCAGATTATGTCCCATCACCCCTCCCGTGGCAGCCCACGGCTTCAGGTCACGAGGTCATAACCCTCCAGCACCCCACCAATTGCATTTCCCTCCCAGCCCATTCCTGCCCCATAGTAGTGGTGGATCAGCATGGGGGTCACAACATGGCAGAGGTCAAGAGTTCAGCAGGTCACAAGGACATACCTCGGGTCACGGGGAATACCAGCACCATGCGGGTGGGTGGGACACACTTCCTGCCAGGGCCTCAATGGATTTCAGTGACCGGTCCGAGGCGCCTGTATGGCCCTCTTCACGCCGGCAACGCCTGTCACCTCCAGCGTCTCGCCCATACACGTCACGAAGGGTCTCTTCCCCGGGGATCGTGGCGGGTGGGTTCACCCATAGGGGTCACGGGGTCAGGACTGATAACATTATAGTCGATTATCACCACTCCAGCGGCGGTAATTTAAGTCCAGGGCCTCTCCCCCTAGGGGGGCGGGCTACCTCCGGGTTTAGCGATCGGATGCGGGAGGAATTTTCTACGTTCCCTAGCCCTGACCATTTAGCGGCTTTCAACCCGTGTAACGTAGATAGAGACATCAACGCGGCGCGGCGGCGCTTGGACTATTTGCCCAGATCTCAGCTGACTGTTCCCCTTCCCGTTTCAGAGACTACTGTTACAAATCCGGAGTCGAGGGTCGGTCGGAACGATCGTTCGGGGTCCGAGTCTCGTGATATGAGGTCGGCAGGGTCCAGGGAGGATGCGGTCCGGGACACGGCTGGTGGACAGGTCGCGGCAACTGCACTCGGGGAGACGTCTGTCGGTGCTGGGAATACCGCTCCTGTCGGTGAGTCCATTTCCGTTAACACACATAAATCACACTTGTTGGCATCACCTGTCTTATCTACCAGCAGTGGGTCCTCCGGCTCGGGGGACAGGCCCAGAAAATTAATTAAGTTGTTAGAAACAGAATTGTTAGGAAAACGGAGTAAGCACACACCCCAATCAGGAGACACAGACCAACCAGCGGCTCGTAGCGAATTGGGGCAGGTAGAATCCCTGGAAATTACACACGGCATAAGGCCTAGCGTACGTGATAGAATTAGGAGGGGCAAGTACGTGGATATGTACGCGTTAACCGGGGAAGATAGGAAGGCGCTGGCGGCCGCCTGTGAGAGGTCGGGAATGGGGGAGGAGAAATACAGATCCTTCTCTAGATGGGTTAATGCCTTCTCCATTTTCGCTACAATATATGTAGAGACCCGTCCCAGCGAACAAGCGGAGGTATGGAGGTATATGCACCTTATTAGTGGGATGTACGTAAAGGACGGCCCGGTAATTTGGAGGGCATATGACGAGCTTTTCAGGAAACGGATGAGTGGGCGTGAGAGACTTCCTCTGGGATCGAAAGACATTGACACCTGGCTGGAGTTAATGAGGCCCAGCAGTCAGTCTGCAGAGGGTAGCTCTGTCAGGCGGTTTCAAGGGCCGGGGAGGACGCAGACTGTCCTCCCCCCAAAAGGAAGGTGTTATGACTTCAATGCAGGGGCCTGTCAAAGAGGCTCAGCCTGCAGATTTAGACACATTTGCACGTCATGTAACGGCCATCACCCTGCCAACGAATGCGCAAAGTCCCGTGGAAGTGGGGGACGGGGAAGAGGCTCTGGCTCAGCTCTGCCGAGTCAAGGGGCCGTCGCCAATTGATTTGGTTGAGCTGGATAAGTGGCTGGGGTGGTTTGATGATAAGGTGACTGGGTCCCTTCTCCATGACGGCTTTCATTTTGGCTTTAAACTCCCGGTCCAAGGTAGCGTTTCCTCGGCAGCTCCGGTTAATCTGAAATCGGCGCTCGCTTTCCCAGAAGTATTAGACGAAAAAATAGGGAAGGAGGTTGGTTTGGGTCGCATGATTGGCCCGTTCCGACTTCCTCCTATTCCCAATCTGATTTTGTCCCCAGTAGGGGTAGTTCCCAAAAAAGCGGTAGGAAAGTTTAGATTGATCCAGCACTTGTCTCATCCTGCCGGTAAATCCGTGAATGACGCAATTGACGTTAATCTCAGTTCTGTCAGTTATCAGTCATTCGAATCGGCCCTAGCGCTGGTCCAGGAATGCGGCAGGGGCTCCTTGTTGGCCAAAGTGGATATCGAATCGGCGTTCAGATTGCTGCCCCTTCACCCTGAGTCGTATCAATTCATGGGTTTCCGGCATCGTGGTGAATACTACATCGATCGCTGCCTGCCCATGGGTTGTTCGATCTCATGCGCACTGTTCGAGAAATTTAGCGGTTTCTTGCATTGGTGCATTCAGGCCGGGACAGGGTGTCGGTGGATCGCGCATTATCTTGACGACTTCCTGGTTATCGGGCCGCCTGGTACCACGGTTTGTCGAGATACGCTTTTTTCCACGGAGGCCTTGTTTAGGGTTTTAGGCGTTCCCATCGCAGCAGACAAGACGGAGGGCCCAATTACATGTCTCTCATTCCTCGGGATCGAGATTGACACGCTAGCAGGGATATGCAGGCTTCCAGCAGACAAGGTTACAAAGATGTATGAGGCTATCACAGAAGTGCTAGGGGCAAACGTTAGTACCCTGAGGTCGATACAGTCCCTGTTAGGGCGGTTCAACTTTGCCTGCCGTGTAATACCCATGGGGAGGGTTTTCTGTAGGAAGCTCCAAAGAGCCACAGCAGGTAGGAGTAGGCCACATGCAGTCATACAACTATCCAAGGTGGTTAGGGAGGATCTTCAGATATGGCTCATTTTTCTTAGGGGTTTTAATGGCAAGCGTATTTGGCCGTCACCTCCAGTAACAAACGGGGAAATTAACTTGTTCACAGACGCTGCTGGGGCATCCGGCTTTGGGGCTTATCTGGATGGACACTGGTGTGCAGATAGCTGGCCCGATGATTGGCACAGGGATGGGACCACTAGGAACTTGTTGGTTCTTGAATTATTCCCGATTGTGGTGGCAATTGAATTATGGGCACCCGTTTTGCGGGGTAGGCACATAGTTTTTTGGTGTGACAATTTGGGGGTGGTCCAGTCCATCAACAAGCAGAGTGCATCGGCCTACCAGGCAATATTGCTCTTGCGGCACCTAGTGTTGCGCTGTTTGCAGAATGACATTTCATTCAGGGCGAGGCATGTTCCGGGGGTGCAGAATAGCCTAGCAGATGCGTTGTCCCGATTCCACTGGGACAGGTTTCGCAGCCTTGCTCCTCACGCAGACCGTGTTGGTACCCCGTGTCCCCCTTGTGTTTGGCAGATCATCAAGCCGGCATAAGAGGCCTCGCGGAACAAGCGGTAGCTCCCTCCACCCTGAGATCCTATCAGGCGTCATGGAGATGGTGGTCGTTGTTCAGCAGGCAGAAAGACCAATCCGAGGCAGGTCAGAGAGATGCTATGCTAGCCTTTATGTGGGACAGATATTCCGAAGGTGATTCTAAGACCTCTATGGCATCTACCCTGGCTGGTATATCATTTATGGCCAAGCTGCAGGGTTACCCGGACGTTACCAAACAATTTTTAATTAATAAGGCCTTGAAGGGTTGGGGGAGAATCCGTCCTTCTCATAGCGATGCCCGTTTACCAATTACCCTTAACATCTTGGAGGATTTGATACGGAGAGTGGGTTTGGTTACCTCGGACGAATACGAGAAGCTTTTATTTAGTTTGGCTTTTTCCATGGCCTTTTTTGGGGCTTTTCGCATTTCGGAGCTGGTAGCTAGGTCCAGAGGGCATCAAGAGTCTGGGTTGAGAGCAGAACATGTCAGTCTGGGCGAAGGGACCTTTGCCTGCAAAATAGTTAGATCTAAGACTGATCAGAGCGGGAAGGGATCGTGGGTGCAGTTAGCTCCTCAACAGCTTCAGCATATCTGCCCGTTTAGGCTGGCGTCACAGTTTATGAGCAGGAGACCCCAGGCCAACTTGTTTCTGTGTCACAGTAATAGCATTCCTCTGACTAAATATCAATTTGCGGCCATTTTAAAGCGGACCTTACAGTCGCTTAATTTAAACAGCACCTTATACGGGACTCACTCATTTAGGATCGGGGCAGCTACATCTGCCGCTTTGGCTGGATCTTCTAACGAAGCTATAAAAGCTTTGGGCCGCTGGAAGTCCACGGCTTACCAGTCTTATGTGAGAATTGACAAAGTTATTGATTGAATGTTGTGTTGTTTAACAATTTATTGTGATTTGCAGTTTTTCTTTTCACACTTTCCTTCTCGTCTGAGCCTTCAAACCATCCCATCCCACTTCCCTTACCCATCCCATCTTCCCCTCCACTTGGTGGGCTACCCTGGGCTTTTCCGCTCGCCGCTTTAACGCGGGGGCGCGAAGGGATTTTCACCCGGGTTTCCCTGGGCGTAAGTCCTGATTAGTGGTGTGCAGCCGGGGTTTTTCCGGGTGTTGTTTACCTTCGCCTGGGTGGTCTGCTCCCTGTTTGTGTCTACCTTCCCTTACCCCCCTTCGTGTTACGTTTTTCTGTTAACAAGCACTTATCCTTCTTATACCTGTATACCACGCCTGTCTGTCTGCCCAATTCAATGATTTCATGCTAACATGGGTTCTCTGATTTCAGGTGATGGTGTTAGAACTAAGACGGTGTGGATCATCGGTCATTCGTTTGTTTTTTGGGCCGCTGGCCACCCCAGGTCAAAAAGTATCTCGGATAATTGCGGCACGGTGATTAGATGGTGGGGTAAAAGAGGTTTAGGCTGGCAGGACCTTATTCCGTGGTTGACTAGGCTCATAAAACAACAAGGCCCACCGGACGTTCTGGTTGTACATGCGGGAGGTAACGATTTAGGTAAGGGTAAATCATTAGATCTCATCGTTAAAATCAGAGAGGACCTACGTCAAATACATGAGGCGTGGCCAGACATCACTATTGGTTGGTCAGCACTCATTCCCCGTTTAGTATGGAGGACAGCCATTCCTATAAAAAAGATGACGGCTATGGTTAGGAAGCTAAATAGTGCCATCCGAAAAATAGTACGGTCCATGGGAGGCATAGTCATAGACCACCCGGGGTTAGGGGTAGAGGCACCACATCTTTTTAGACGGGACGGCGTTCAACTTAATGAAGAGGGTATGGGTTTCTTTATAGACAGGATTTACGGGGGAGTGGAGGCGTGTTTCGGTTAGTTGGTGGCGGGCTGCGGCGTCTGTAGGGCGCAGCGGGGTAGGAAGGCACTGCGTTCAGCGGCTGATTAGTGGGCGCACTGGTAGTTGGTCGTAGGTCACTGCCCCCTTTGATGTAACAGTAACTCCTTTTGGTCCTTCGGTGAGGAGGGTCCCTGTCCGGCTCGGTGAGGGAGGGCAGCGTGAGTTGTAAGGGGCAGTCACTCTGACGCCAACTCAGCGCTATGTATGTAGGGATTTGTTCCCCCGTGTTTTTTGCGGACTTACGGCAGTTTGCGCCAGTCCATTAAGTAATCGTGTGTGATCAGCTCGTGAGCTGTCCCGCAGTGCTCTTTCTCCGCCACCATAGGTTAGTTAATATAAAATCCTTATAATAAAATTCCTGCCAAGGTTTAATAACTTATTCAGGTCTCCGTGTCTTTATTTGCATGCTATGGTATAAAGTTAAGGTTAATGTGAAGTTTGTGGTAACATACACAGTGAGCCCTTTATGACAAGTGAGGCTATTAGGACGAACGCACTTAAAGGGCGACAGGGTTTGTAACAAGCTGAATGATGACCTGGTGTGTTTTAACATGGGGTGGGGACCGACCAATGGGGGTCCATGTGGGAGGGACCTTGATAGAATATAGCAGGATGTACTTCCTGCTTTACTTCACTTGCAGCACGAGATCCCACCCACCCATCCCTCAAGTTAGTCCGGGGTTTTTGTCAATGGTGGGGTAGGAAGGCACTGCGTTCAGCGGCTGATTAGTGGGCGCACTGGTAGTTGGTCGTAGGTCACTGCCCCCTTTGATGTAACAGTAACTCCTTTTGGTCCTTCGGTGAGGAGGGTCCCTGTCCGGCTCGGTGAGGGAGGGCAGCGTGAGTTGTAAGGGGCAGTCACTCTGACGCCAACTCAGCGCTATGTATGTAGGGATTTGTTCCCCCGTGTTTTTTGCGGACTTACGGCGGTTTGCGCCAGTCCATTAAGTAATCGTGTGTGATCAGCTCGTGAGCTGTCCCGCAGTGCTCTTTCTCCGCCACCATAGGTTAGTTAATATAAAATCCTTATAATAAAATTCCTGCCAAGGTTTAATAACTTATTCAGGTCTCCGTGTCTTTATTTGCATGCTATGGTATAAAGTTAAGGTTAATGTGAAGTTTGTGGTAACATACACAGTGAGCCCTTTAAGATTTAAAGATTTTCTGGGATAAATGAAATACATTCCCAGCAGCCATCTCCCTTTGCCTCTATCTTATTGCATATTTTGTCCTAATGTGCTTTCATATTTACATGTCACCATGTTTCCATTGGCT
>NW_027448399.1:282500-318119 GCF_038048845.1 Mixophyes fleayi
GACCAGTGACAGAATTGCTTTGTGAGGTTTACATCTTTATGACATCAAATGCTTCACATGAAAAATGCAGTTCATTGTCAAAAATCAGCTATATTAGGAGAGTGAGAATTGTGTTTTAGCATCAATTACACACTAAATATGCTGTCATTGTGTATGTTTAATGGATGTCTTTCAGTTTTAAAGATAGACAGACGGATAGATAGATAGATAGAAAGATAGAAAGATAGATAGATAGAAAGATAGATAGATAGAAAGATAGATAGATAGATAGACAGACAGACTGATTTCAACTGGAAGCAGTGCTTACATATTGCTTAATTTTTGGTGGTTATTAAATAGTATGGGTAGGCAAGAAAAGTGCATATATCTTTTATTAGCATAAACTTACCCAAATGCGCTCTTGCATATTTAAGGCATTCAAAGTAATAATATTTCACAGCATTAATACAGTTATGTACTAGACTGGACAATGGTAAGCAGAGCCAGTACTTATATCAACAATGGCCTTATCTGTGTGAAGTTTGTATGTTCTCCCTGTGTTTGCGTGGGTTTCCTCCCACACTCCAAAAAACATACTGTTAGGTTAATTGGCTGCTATCAAAATTGACCCTAGTCTCTCCCTCTCTGTCTGTGTGTGAGTGTGTGTCTATATTAGGGAATTTAGACTGTAAGCTCCAATAGGGTAGGGACTGATGTGAATGGGTTCTCTGTACAGCGCTGCGCTATTAGTGACACTATATAAATAAATGATAATGAGGATGATGATTATATGTGTTTACTATGCCTATACACATAGCCAGCTTTCACACTTGATTGGCAGATTAATGCATCATTATTGCTAAGTTTGATAACAGTTGTCTAATACAGTGACACTGGTAGAGAAAACCACTATAGACATTCACATAAGCAGCTCTCATCATCATCATTTATGGCATAAGACTTCTTTAATTATACTAAGTTTTTGAGCAGGTCTGCATTATACTTAATTATATAAGGGAGATGTACTTTTAGTAAAAAGTAGCTCTCCAATTTCAAAAGTACATCAACGTAGTATTAATACTTAGATTTAAAGATTTTCTGGGATAAATGAAATACATTCCCAGCAGCCATCTCCCTTTGCCTCTATCTTATTGCATATTTTGTCCTAATGTGCTTTCATATTTACATGTCACCATGTTTCCATTGGCTAGTACCTTAAAGTCAGATGTCTGTCAAGCAAACTGACCAGTGACAGAATTGCTTTGTGAGGTTTACATCTTTATGACATCAAATGCTTCACATGAAAAATGCAGTTCATTGTCAAAAATCAGCTATATTAGGAGAGTGAGAATTGTGTTTTAGCATCAATTACACACTAAATATGCTGTCATTGTGTATGTTTAATGGATGTCTTTCAGTTTTAAAGATAGACAGACCGATAGATAGATAGATAGAAAGATAGAAAGATAGATAGATAGAAAGATAGATAGATAGATAGACAGACAGACAGACTGATTTCAACTGGAAGCAGTGCTTACATATTGCTTAATTTTTGGTGGTTATTAAATAGTATGGGTAGGCAAGAAAAGTGCATATATCTTTTATTAGCATAAACTTACCCAAATGCGCTCTTGCATATTTAAGGCATTCAAAGTAATAATATTTCACAGCATTAATACAGTTATGTACTAGACTGGACAATGGTAAGCAGAGCCAGTACTTATATCAACAATGGCCTTATCTGTGTGAAGTTTGTATGTTCTCCCTGTGTTTGCGTGGGTTTCCTCCCACACTCCAAAAAACATACTGTTAGGTTAATTGGCTGCTATCAAAATTGACCCTAGTCTCTCCCTCTCTGTCTGTGTGTGAGTGTGTGTCTATATTAGGGAATTTAGACTGTAAGCTCCAATAGGGTAGGGACTGATGTGAATGGGTTCTCTGTACAGCGCTGCGCTATTAGTGACACTATATAAATAAATGATAATGAGGATGATGATGATATGTGTTTACTATGCCTATACACATAGCCAGCTTTCACACTTGATTGGCAGATTAATGCATCATTATTGCTAAGTTTGATAACAGTTGTCTAATACAGTGACACTGGTAGAGAAAACCACTATAGACATTCACATAAGCAGCTCTCATCATCATCATTTATGGCATAAGACTTCTTTAATTATACTAAGTTTTTGAGCAGGTCTGCATTATACTTAATTATATAAGGGAGATGTACTTTTAGTAAAAAGTAGCTCTCCAATTTCAAAAGTACATCAACGTAGTATTAATACTTTGACAAGTGAGGCTATTAGGACGAACGCACTTAAAGGGCGACAGGGTTTGTAACAAGCTGAATGATGACCTGGTGTGTTTTAACATGGGGTGGGGACCGACCAATGGGGGTCCATGTGGGAGGGACCTTGATAGAATATAGCAGGATGTACTTCCTGCTTTACTTCACTTGCAGCACGAGATCCAGAGGGATACCCAGCAGCGAGGAAAACGGATAAGTCCCATTTTGTGGTTTATTCTTTGTTTTATTGTATCCTTTTGCCCATTTCCATTTGCCTTTAACGTTCCCCCTCCCGTTATTATTTTAAAACCAGCCTTCTTCTTCTCCTCTTGTCTTTACCTGCCTCTCATTCGGCCTGCCCCCCCCCCCTCTTCCTTCAGCCCCTCATTTACCGTTCCCGCCGTCACCCCCTCCCTTCGTTTGCCATTAGTTTCTTTCCCTCCAGCCACCAGCATAATGCCCCGTCCCAAGAGAAATGCTCCTCGCCCGGCACGCCTCAGGTCCCCCTCTCCCACCCCCTCCCGCCGCCATCTTACAGCCTCAGCCTCAGCCTCTGCCCTCCAAACCCCAGCCCTCACTCCAGACATGCCGCTAAGCGGCGATAATGCACGGCCCCCCCTGGGATCCTCTCCCGGGCACTCCCCAGCATTTCGCGCCACTAGGCGCAGCGGCGCCCCCTCCCCTCTCCCCCCGGCCGGTTCGCGCATGCGCAGAACGCGCGCTCCATCGCGCCCGGCCGGATCCAGCAGCGCAGCCAATCTATATGACATGGCTGCAGGGGCAGCCAGCGTTTCTGTCAGGGAGCTTAGCGGGCAGCCTCAGCGGTCCCAGCAAGTAGCCGTCACCCCCCCTCCCCAGGCTAACACATTAGGTGTCCTTTCAACCAGCCCTGTTGAGGATAGGAGCCATTCCCAGTTCAGATTATGTCCCATCACCCCTCCCGTGGCAGCCCACGGCTTCAGGTCACGAGGTCATAACCCTCCAGCACCCCACCAATTGCATTTCCCTCCCAGCCCATTCCTGCCCCATAGTAGTGGTGGATCAGCATGGGGGTCACAACATGGCAGAGGTCAAGAGTTCAGCAGGTCACAAGGACATACCTCGGGTCACGGGGAATACCAGCACCATGCGGGTGGGTGGGACACACTTCCTGCCAGGGCCTCAATGGATTTCAGTGACCGGTCCGAGGCGCCTGTATGGCCCTCTTCACGCCGGCAACGCCTGTCACCTCCAGCGTCTCGCCCATACACGTCACGAAGGGTCTCTTCCCCGGGGATCGTGGCGGGTGGGTTCACCCATAGGGGTCACGGGGTCAGGACTGATAACATTATAGTCGATTATCACCACTCCAGCGGCGGTAATTTAAGTCCAGGGCCTCTCCCCCTAGGGGGGCGGGCTACCTCCGGGTTTAGCGATCGGATGCGGGAGGAATTTTCTACGTTCCCTAGCCCTGACCATTTAGCGGCTTTCAACCCGTGTAACGTAGATAGAGACATCAACGCGGCGCGGCGGCGCTTGGACTATTTGCCCAGATCTCAGCTGACTGTTCCCCTTCCCGTTTCAGAGACTACTGTTACAAATCCGGAGTCGAGGGTCGGTCGGAACGATCGTTCGGGGTCCGAGTCTCGTGATATGAGGTCGGCAGGGTCCAGGGAGGATGCGGTCCGGGACACGGCTGGTGGACAGGTCGCGGCAACTGCACTCGGGGAGACGTCTGTCGGTGCTGGGAATACCGCTCCTGTCGGTGAGTCCATTTCCGTTAACACACATAAATCACACTTGTTGGCATCACCTGTCTTATCTACCAGCAGTGGGTCCTCCGGCTCGGGGGACAGGCCCAGAAAATTAATTAAGTTGTTAGAAACAGAATTGTTAGGAAAACGGAGTAAGCACACACCCCAATCAGGAGACACAGACCAACCAGCGGCTCGTAGCGAATTGGGGCAGGTAGAATCCCTGGAAATTACACACGGCATAAGGCCTAGCGTACGTGATAGAATTAGGAGGGGCAAGTACGTGGATATGTACGCGTTAACCGGGGAAGATAGGAAGGCGCTGGCGGCCGCCTGTGAGAGGTCGGGAATGGGGGAGGAGAAATACAGATCCTTCTCTAGATGGGTTAATGCCTTCTCCATTTTCGCTACAATATATGTAGAGACCCGTCCCAGCGAACAAGCGGAGGTATGGAGGTATATGCACCTTATTAGTGGGATGTACGTAAAGGACGGCCCGGTAATTTGGAGGGCATATGACGAGCTTTTCAGGAAACGGATGAGTGGGCGTGAGAGACTTCCTCTGGGATCGAAAGACATTGACACCTGGCTGGAGTTAATGAGGCCCAGCAGTCAGTCTGCAGAGGGTAGCTCTGTCAGGCGGTTTCAAGGGCCGGGGAGGACGCAGAATGTCCTCCCCCCAAAAGGAAGGTGTTATGACTTCAATGCAGGGGCCTGTCAAAGAGGCTCAGCCTGCAGATTTAGACACATTTGCACGTCATGTAACGGCCATCACCCTGCCAACGAATGCGCAAAGTCCCGTGGAAGTGGGGGACGGGGAAGAGGCTCTGGCTCAGCTCTGCCGAGTCAAGGGGCCGTCGCCAATTGATTTGGTTGAGCTGGATAAGTGGCTGGGGTGGTTTGATGATAAGGTGACTGGGTCCCTTCTCCATGACGGCTTTCATTTTGGCTTTAAACTCCCGGTCCAAGGTAGCGTTTCCTCGGCAGCTCCGGTTAATCTGAAATCGGCGCTCGCTTTCCCAGAAGTATTAGACGAAAAAATAGGGAAGGAGGTTGGTTTGGGTCGCATGATTGGCCCGTTCCGACTTCCTCCTATTCCCAATCTGATTTTGTCCCCAGTAGGGGTAGTTCCCAAAAAAGCGGTAGGAAAGTTTAGATTGATCCAGCACTTGTCTCATCCTGCCGGTAAATCCGTGAATGACGCAATTGACGTTAATCTCAGTTCTGTCAGTTATCAGTCATTCGAATCGGCCCTAGCGCTGGTCCAGGAATGCGGCAGGGGCTCCTTGTTGGCCAAAGTGGATATCGAATCGGCGTTCAGATTGCTGCCCCTTCACCTTGAGTCGTATCAATTCATGGGTTTCCGGCATCGTGGTGAATACTACATCGATCGCTGCCTGCCCATGGGTTGTTCGATCTCATGCGCACTGTTCGAGAAATTTAGCGGTTTCTTGCATTGGTGCATTCAGGCCGGGACAGGGTGTCGGTGGATCGCGCATTATCTTGACGACTTCCTGGTTATCGGGCCGCCTGGTACCACGGTTTGTCGAGATACGCTTTTTTCCACGGAGGCCTTGTTTAGGGTTTTAGGCGTTCCCATCGCAGCAGACAAGACGGAGGGCCCAATTACATGTCTCTCATTCCTCGGGATCGAGATTGACACGCTAGCAGGGATATGCAGGCTTCCAGCAGACAAGGTTACAAAGATGTATGAGGCTATCACAGAAGTGCTAGGGGCAAACGTTAGTACCCTGAGGTCGATACAGTCCCTGTTAGGGCGGTTCAACTTTGCCTGCCGTGTAATACCCATGGGGAGGGTTTTCTGTAGGAAGCTCCAAAGAGCCACAGCAGGTAGGAGTAGGCCACATGCAGTCATACAACTATCCAAGGTGGTTAGGGAGGATCTTCAGATATGGCTCATTTTTCTTAGGGGTTTTAATGGCAAGCGTATTTGGCCGTCACCTCCAGTAACAAACGGGGAAATTAACTTGTTCACAGACGCTGCTGGGGCATCCGGCTTTGGGGCTTATCTGGATGGACACTGGTGTGCAGATAGCTGGCCCGATGATTGGCACAGGGATGGGACCACTAGGAACTTGTTGGTTCTTGAATTATTCCCGATTGTGGTGGCAATTGAATTATGGGCACCCGTTTTGCGGGGTAGGCACATAGTTTTTTGGTGTGACAATTTGGGGGTGGTCCAGTCCATCAACAAGCAGAGTGCATCGGCCTACCAGGCAATATTGCTCTTGCGGCACCTAGTGTTGCGCTGTTTGCAGAATGACATTTCATTCAGGGCGAGGCATGTTCCGGGGGTGCAGAATAGCCTAGCAGATGCGTTGTCCCGATTCCACTGGGACAGGTTTCGCAGCCTTGCTCCTCACGCAGACCGTGTTGGTACCCCGTGTCCCCCTTGTGTTTGGCAGATCATCAAGCCGGCATAAGAGGCCTCGCGGAACAAGCGGTAGCTCCCTCCACCCTGAGATCCTATCAGGCGTCATGGAGACGGTGGTCGTTGTTCAGCAGGCAGAAAGACCAATCCGAGGCAGGTCAGAGAGATGCTATGCTAGCCTTTATGTGGGACAGATATTCCGAAGGTGATTCTAAGACCTCTATGGCATCTACCCTGGCTGGTATATCATTTATGGCCAAGCTGCAGGGTTACCCGGACGTTACCAAACAATTTTTAATTAATAAGGCCTTGAAGGGTTGGGGGAGAATCCGTCCTTCTCATAGCGATGCCCGTTTACCAATTACCCTTAACATCTTGGAGGATTTGATACGGAGAGTGGGTTTGGTTACCTCGGACGAATACGAGAAGCTTTTATTTAGTTTGGCTTTTTCCATGGCCTTTTTTGGGGCTTTTCGCATTTCGGAGCTGGTAGCTAGGTCCAGAGGGCATCAAGAGTCTGGGTTGAGAGCAGAACATGTCAGTCTGGGCGAAGGGACCTTTGCCTGCAAAATAGTTAGATCTAAGACTGATCAGAGCGGGAAGGGATCGTGGGTGCAGTTAGCTCCTCAACAGCTTCAGCATATCTGCCCGTTTAGGCTGGCGTCACAGTTTATGAGCAGGAGACCCCAGGCCAACTTGTTTCTGTGTCACAGTAATAGCATTCCTCTGACTAAATATCAATTTGCGGCCATTTTAAAGCGGACCTTACAGTCGCTTAATTTAAACAGCACCTTATACGGGACTCACTCATTTAGGATCGGGGCAGCTACATCTGCCGCTTTGGCTGGATCTTCTAACGAAGCTATAAAAGCTTTGGGCCGCTGGAAGTCCACGGCTTACCAGTCTTATGTGAGAATTGACAAAGTTATTGATTGAATGTTGTGTTGTTTAACAATTTATTGTGATTTGCAGTTTTTCTTTTCACACTTTCCTTCTCGTCTGAGCCTTCAAACCATCCCATCCCACTTCCCTTACCCATCCCATCTTCCCCTCCACTTGGTGGGCTACCCTGGGCTTTTCCGCTCGCCGCTTTAACGCGGGGGCGCGAAGGGATTTTCACCCGGGTTTCCCTGGGCGTAAGTCCTGATTAGTGGTGTGCAGCCGGGGTTTTTCCGGGTGTTGTTTACCTTCGCCTGGGTGGTCTGCTCCCTGTTTGTGTCTACCTTCCCTTACCCCCCTTCGTGTTACGTTTTTCTGTTAACAAGCACTTATCCTTCTTATACCTGTATACCACGCCTGTCTGTCTGCCCAATTCAATGATTTCATGCTAACATGGGTTCTCTGATTTCAGGTGATGGTGTTAGAACTAAGACGGTGTGGATCATCGGTCATTCGTTTGTTTTTTGGGCCGCTGGCCACCCCAGGTCAAAAAGTATCTCGGATAATTGCGGCACGGTGATTAGATGGTGGGGTAAAAGAGGTTTAGGCTGGCAGGACCTTATTCCGTGGTTGACTAGGCTCATAAAACAACAAGGCCCACCGGACGTTCTGGTTGTACATGCGGGAGGTAACGATTTAGGTAAGGGTAAATCATTAGATCTCATCGTTAAAATCAGAGAGGACCTACGTCAAATACATGAGGCGTGGCCAGACATCACTATTGGTTGGTCAGCACTCATTCCCCGTTTAGTATGGAGGACAGCCATTCCTATAAAAAAGATGACGGCTATGGTTAGGAAGCTAAATAGTGCCATCCGAAAAATAGTACGGTCCATGGGAGGCATAGTCATAGACCACCCGGGGTTAGGGGTAGAGGCACCACATCTTTTTAGACGGGACGGCGTTCACCTTAATGAAGAGGGTATGGGTTTCTTTATAGACAGGATTTACGGGGGAGTGGAGGCGTGTTTCGGTTAGTTGGTGGCGGGCTGCGGCGTCTGTAGGGCGCAGCGGGGTAGGAAGGCACTGCGTTCAGCGGCTGATTAGTGGGCGCACTGGTAGTTGGTCGTAGGTCACTGCCCCCTTTGATGTAACAGTAACTCCTTTTGGTCCTTCGGTGAGGAGGGTCCCTGTCCGGCTCGGTGAGGGAGGGCAGCGTGAGTTGTAAGGGGCAGTCACTCTGACGCCAACTCAGCGCTATGTATGTAGGGATTTGTTCCCCCGTGTTTTTTGCGGACTTACGGCGGTTTGCGCCAGTCCATTAAGTAATCGTGTGTGATCAGCTCGTGAGCTGTCCCGCAGTGCTCTTTCTCCGCCACCATAGGTTAGTTAATATAAAATCCTTATTATAAAATTCCTGCCAAGGTTTAATAACTTATTCAGGTCTCCGTGTCTTTATTTGCATGCTATGGTATAAAGTTAAGGTTAATGTGAAGTTTGTGGTAACATACACAGTGAGCCCTTTAAGATTTAAAGATTTTCTGGGATAAATGAAATACATTCCCAGCAGCCATCTCCCTTTGCCTCTATCTTATTGCATATTTTGTCCTAATGTGCTTTCATATTTACATGTCACCATGTTTCCATTGGCTAGTACCTTAAAGTCAGATGTCTGTCAAGCAAACTGACCAGTGACAGAATTGCTTTGTGAGGTTTACATCTTTATGACATCAAATGCTTCACATGAAAAATGCAGTTCATTGTCAAAAATCAGCTATATTAGGAGAGTGAGAATTGTGTTTTAGCATCAATTACACACTAAATATGCTGTCATTGTGTATGTTTAATGGATGTCTTTCAGTTTTAAAGATAGACAGACGGATAGATAGATAGAAAGATAGAAAGATAGATAGATAGAAAGATAGATAGATAGATAGATAGATAGATAGATAGACAGACAGACAGACAGACTGATTTCAACTGGAAGCAGTGCTTACATATTGCTTAATTTTTGGTGGTTATTAAATAGTATGGGTAGGCAAGAAAAGTGCATATATCTTTTATTAGCATAAACTTACCCAAATGCGCTCTTGCATATTTAAGGCATTCAAAGTAATAATATTTCACAGCATTAATACAGTTATGTACTAGACTGGACAATGGTAAGCAGAGCCAGTACTTATATCAACAATGGCCTTATCTGTGTGAAGTTTGTATGTTCTCCCTGTGTTTGCGTGGGTTTCCTCCGGGTGCTGTGGTTTCCTCCCACACTCCAAAAAACATACTGTTAGGTTAATTGGCTGCTATCAAAATTGACCCTAGTCTCTCCCTCTCTGTCTGTGTGTGAGTGTGTGTCTATATTAGGGAATTTAGACTGTAAGCTCCAATAGGGTAGGGACTGATGGGAATGGGTTCTCTGTACAGCGCTGCGCTATTAGTAACACTATATAAATAAATGATAATGAGGATGATGATGATATGTGTTTACTATGCCTATACACATAGCCAGCTTTCACACTTGATTGGCAGATTAATGCATCATTATTGCTAAGTTTGATAACAGTTGTCTAATACAGTGACACTGGTAGAGAAAACCACTATAGACATTCACATAAGCAGCTCTCATCATCATCATTTATGGCATAAGACTTCTTTAATTATACTAAGTTTTTGAGCAGGTCTGCATTATACTTAATTATATAAGGGAGATGTACTTTTAGTAAAAAGTAGCTCTCCAATTTCAAAAGTACATCAACGTAGTATTAATACTTAGATTTAAAGATTTTCTGGGATAAATGAAATACATTCCCAGCAGCCATCTCCCTTTGCCTCTATCTTATTGCATATTTTGTCCTAATGTGCTTTCATATTTACATGTCACCATGTTTCCATTGGCTAGTACCTTAAAGTCAGATGTCTGTCAAGCAAACTGACCAGTGACAGAATTGCTTTGTGAGGTTTACATCTTTATGACATCAAATGCTTCACATGAAAAATGCAGTTCATTGTCAAAAATCAGCTATATTAGGAGAGTGAGAATTGTGTTTTAGCATCAATTACACACTAAATATGCTGTCATTGTGTATGTTTAATGGATGTCTTTCAGTTTTAAAGATAGACAGACGGATAGATAGATAGAAAGATAGAAAGATAGATAGATAGAAAGATAGATAGATAGACAGACAGACAGACTGATTTCAACTGGAAGCAGTGCTTACATATTGCTTAATTTTTGGTGGTTATTAAATAGTATGGGTAGGCAAGAAAAGTGCATATATCTTTTATTAGCATAAACTTACCCAAATGCGCTCTTGCATATTTAAGGCATTCAAAGTAATAATATTTCACAGCATTAATACAGTTATGTACTAGACTGGACAATGGTAAGCAGAGCCAGTACTTATATCAACAATGGCCTTATCTGTGTGAAGTTTGTATGTTCTCCCTGTGTTTGCGTGGGTTTCCTCCGGGTGCTGTGGTTTCCTCCCACACTCCAAAAAACATACTGTTAGGTTAATTGGCTGCTATCAAAATTGACCCTAGTCTCTCCCTCTCTGTCTGTGTGTGAGTGTGTGTCTATATTAGGGAATTTAGACTGTAAGCTCCAATAGGGTAGGGACTGATGTGAATGGGTTCTCTGTACAGCGCTGCGCTATTAGTGACACTATATAAATAAATGATAATGAGGATGATGATGATATGTGTTTACTATGCCTATACACATAGCCAGCTTTCACACTTGATTGGCAGATTAATGCATCATTATTGCTAAGTTTGATAACAGTTGTCTAATACAGTGACACTGGTAGAGAAAACCACTATAGACATTCACATAAGCAGCTCTCATCATCATCATTTATGGCATAAGACTTCTTTAATTATACTAAGTTTTTGAGCAGGTCTGCATTATACTTAATTATATAAGGGAGATGTACTTTTAGTAAAAAGTAGCTCTCCAATTTCAAAAGTACATCAACGTAGTATTAATACTTAGATTTAAAGATTTTCTGGGATAAATGAAATACATTCCCAGCAGCCATCTCCCTTTGCCTCTATCTTATTGCATATTTTGTCCTAATGTGCTTTCATATTTACATGTCACCATGTTTCCATTGGCTAGTACCTTAAAGTCAGATGTCTGTCAAGCAAACTGACCAGTGACAGAATTGCTTTGTGAGGTTTACATCTTTATGACATCAAATGCTTCACATGAAAAATGCAGTTCATTGTCAAAAATCAGCTATATTAGGAGAGTGAGAATTGTGTTTTAGCATCAATTACACACTAAATATGCTGTCATTGTGTATGTTTAATGGATGTCTTTCAGTTTTAAAGATAGACAGACGGATAGATAGATAGAAAGATAGAAAGATAGATAGATAGATAGATAGATAGATAGACAGACAGACAGACTGATTTCAACTGGAAGCAGTGCTTACATATTGCTTAATTTTTGGTGGTTATTAAATAGTATGGGTAGGCAAGAAAAGTGCATATATCTTTTATTAGCATAAACTTACCCGAATGCGCTCTTGCATATTTAAGGCATTCAAAGTAATAATATTTCACAGCATTAATACAGTTATGTACTAGACTGGACAATGGTAAGCAGAGCCAGTACTTATATCAACAATGGCCTTATCTGTGTGAAGTTTGTATGTTCTCCCTGTGTTTGCGTGGGTTTCCTCCGGGTGCTGTGGTTTCCTCCCACACTCCAAAAAACATACTGTTAGGTTAATTGGCTGCTATCAAAATTGACCCTAGTCTCTCCCTCTCTGTCTGTGTGTGAGTGTGTGTCTATATTAGGGAATTTAGACTGTAAGCTCCAATAGGGTAGGGACTGATGTGAATGGGTTCTCTGTACAGCGCTGCGCTATTAGTGACACTATATAAATAAATGATAATGAGGATGATGATGATATGTGTTTACTATGCCTATACACATAGCCAGCTTTCACACTTGATTGGCAGATTAATGCATCATTATTGCTAAGTTTGATAACAGTTGTCTAATACAGTGACACTGGTAGAGAAAACCACTATAGACATTCACATAAGCAGCTCTCATCATCATCATTTATGGCATAAGACTTCTTTAATTATACTAAGTTTTTGAGCAGGTCTGCATTATACTTAATTATATAAGGGAGATGTACTTTTAGTAAAAAGTAGCTCTCCAATTTCAAAAGTACATCAACGTAGTATTAATACTTAGATTTAAAGATTTTCTGGGATAAATGAAATACATTCCCAGCAGCCATCTCCCTTTGCCTCTATCTTATTGCATATTTTGTCCTAATGTGCTTTCATATTTACATGTCACCATGTTTCCATTGGCTAGTACCTTAAAGTCAGATGTCTGTCAAGCAAACTGACCAGTGACAGAATTGCTTTGTGAGGTTTACATCTTTATGACATCAAATGCTTCACATGAAAAATGCAGTTCATTGTCAAAAATCAGCTATATTAGGAGAGTGAGAATTGTGTTTTAGCATCAATTACACACTAAATATGCTGTCATTGTGTATGTTTAATGGATGTCTTTCAGTTTTAAAGATAGACAGACGGATAGATAGATAGAAAGATAGAAAGATAGATAGATAGAAAGATAGATAGATAGATAGACAGACAGACTGATTTCAACTGGAAGCAGTGCTTACATATTGCTTAATTTTTGGTGGTTATTAAATAGTATGGGTAGGCAAGAAAAGTGCATATATCTTTTATTAGCATAAACTTACCCAAATGCGCTCTTGCATATTTAAGGCATTCAAAGTAATAATATTTCACAGCATTAATACAGTTATGTACTAGACTGGACAATGGTAAGCAGAGCCAGTACTTATATCAACAATGGCCTTATCTGTGTGAAGTTTGTATGTTCTCCCTGTGTTTGCGTGGGTTTCCTCCCACACTCCAAAAAACATACTGTTAGGTTAATTGGCTGCTATCAAAATTGACCCTAGTCTCTCCCTCTCTGTCTGTGTGTGAGTGTGTGTCTATATTAGGGAATTTAGACTGTAAGCTCCAATAGGGTAGGGACTGATGTGAATGGGTTCTCTGTACAGCGCTGCGCTATTAGTGACACTATATAAATAAATGATAATGAGGATGATGATTATATGTGTTTACTATGCCTATACACATAGCCAGCTTTCACACTTGATTGGCAGATTAATGCATCATTATTGCTAAGTTTGATAACAGTTGTCTAATACAGTGACACTGGTAGAGAAAACCACTATAGACATTCACATAAGCAGCTCTCATCATCATCATTTATGGCATAAGACTTCTTTAATTATACTAAGTTTTTGAGCAGGTCTGCATTATACTTAATTATATAAGGGAGATGTACTTTTAGTAAAAAGTAGCTCTCCAATTTCAAAAGTACATCAACGTAGTATTAATACTTAGATTTAAAGATTTTCTGGGATAAATGAAATACATTCCCAGCAGCCATCTCCCTTTGCCTCTATCTTATTGCATATTTTGTCCTAATGTGCTTTCATATTTACATGTCACCATGTTTCCATTGGCTAGTACCTTAAAGCCAGATGTCTGTCAAGCAAACTGACCAGTGACAGAATTGCTTTGTGAGGTTTACATCTTTATGACATCAAATGCTTCACATGAAAAATGCAGTTCATTGTCAAAAATCAGCTATATTAGGAGAATGAGAATTGTGTTTTAGCATCAATTACACACTAAATATGCTGTCATTGTGTATGTTTAATGGATGTCTTTCAGTTTTAAAGATAGACAGACCGATAGATAGATAGATAGAAAGATAGAAAGATAGATAGATAGAAAGATAGATAGATAGATAGACAGACAGACAGACTGATTTCAACTGGAAGCAGTGCTTACATATTGCTTAATTTTTGGTGGTTATTAAATAGTATGGGTAGGCAAGAAAAGTGCATATATCTTTTATTAGCATAAACTTACCCAAATGCGCTCTTGCATATTTAAGGCATTCAAAGTAATAATATTTCACAGCATTAATACAGTTATGTACTAGACTGGACAATGGTAAGCAGAGCCAGTACTTATATCAACAATGGCCTTATCTGTGTGAAGTTTGTATGTTCTCCCTGTGTTTGCGTGGGTTTCCTCCCACACTCCAAAAAACATACTGTTAGGTTAATTGGCTGCTATCAAAATTGACCCTAGTCTCTCCCTCTCTGTCTGTGTGTGAGTGTGTGTCTATATTAGGGAATTTAGACTGTAAGCTCCAATAGGGTAGGGACTGATGTGAATGGGTTCTCTGTACAGCGCTGCGCTATTAGTGACACTATATAAATAAATGATAATGAGGATGATGATGATATGTGTTTACTATGCCTATACACATAGCCAGCTTTCACACTTGATTGGCAGATTAATGCATCATTATTGCTAAGTTTGATAACAGTTGTCTAATACAGTGACACTGGTAGAGAAAACCACTATAGACATTCACATAAGCAGCTCTCATCATCATCATTTATGGCATAAGACTTCTTTAATTATACTAAGTTTTTGAGCAGGTCTGCATTATACTTAATTATATAAGGGAGATGTACTTTTAGTAAAAAGTAGCTCTCCAATTTCAAAAGTACATCAACGTAGTATTAATACTTAGATTTAAAGATTTTCTGGGATAAATGAAATACATTCCCAGCAGCCATCTCCCTTTGCCTCTATCTTATTGCATATTTTGTCCTAATGTGCTTTCATATTTACATGTCACCATGTTTCCATTGGCTAGTACCTTAAAGTCAGATGTCTGTCAAGCAAACTGACCAGTGACAGAATTGCTTTGTGAGGTTTACATCTTTATGACATCAAATGCTTCACATGAAAAATGCAGTTCATTGTCAAAAATCAGCTATATTAGGAGAGTGAGAATTGTGTTTTAGCATCAATTACACACTAAATATGCTGTCATTGTGTATGTTTAATGGATGTCTTTCAGTTTTAAAGATAGACAGACGGATAGAAAGATAGAAAGATAGATAGATAGAAAGATAGATAGATAGATAGATAGACAGACAGACTGATTTCAACTGGAAGCAGTGCTTACATATTGCTTAATTTTTGGTGGTTATTAAATAGTATGGGTAGGCAAGAAAAGTGCATATATCTTTTATTAGCATAAACTTACCCAAATGCGCTCTTGCATATTTAAGGCATTCAAAGTAATAATATTTCACAGCATTAATACAGTTATGTACTAGACTGGACAATGGTAAGCAGAGCCAATACTTATATCAACAATGGCCTTATCTGTGTGAAGTTTGTATGTTCTCCCTGTGTTTGCGTGGGTTTCCTCCGGGTGCTGTGGTTTCCTCCCACACTCCAAAAAACATACTGTTAGGTTAATTGGCTGCTATCAAAATTGACCCTAGTCTCTCCCTCTCTGTCTGTGTGTGAGTGTGTGTCTATATTAGGGAATTTAGACTGTAAGCTCCAATAGGGTAGGGACTGATGTGAATGGGTTCTCTGTACAGCGCTGCGCTATTAGTGACACTATATAAATAAATGATAATGAGGATGATGATGATATGTGTTTACTATGCCTATACACATAGCCAGCTTTCACACTTGATTGGCAGATTAATGCATCATTATTGCTAAGTTTGATAACAGTTGTCTAATACAGTGACACTGGTAGAGAAAACCACTATAGACATTCACATAAGCAGCTCTCATCATCATCATTTATGGCATAAGACTTCTTTAATTATACTAAGTTTTTGAGCAGGTCTGCATTATACTTAATTATATAAGGGAGATGTACTTTTAGTAAAAAGTAGCTCTCCAATTTCAAAAGTACATCAACGTAGTATTAATACTTTGACAAGTGAGGCTATTAGGACGAACGCACTTAAAGGGCGACAGGGTTTGTAACAAGCTGAATGATGACCTGGTGTGTTTTAACATGGGGTGGGGACCGACCAATGGGGGTCCATGTGGGAGGGACCTTGATAGAATATAGCAGGATGTACTTCCTGCTTTACTTCACTTGCAGCACGAGATCCAGAGGGATACCCAGCAGCGAGGAAAACGGATAAGTCCCATTTTGTGGTTTATTCTTTGTTTTATTGTATCCTTTTGCCCATTTCCATTTGCCTTTAACGTTCCCCCTCCCGTTATTATTTTAAAACCAGCCTTCTTCTTCTCCCCTTGTCTTTACCTGCCTCTCATTCGGCCTGCCCCCCCCCCCTCTTCCTTCAGCCCCTCATTTACCGTTCCCGCCGTCACCCCCTCCCTTCGTTTGCCATTAGTTTCTTTCCCTCCAGCCACCAGCATAATGCCCCGTCCCAAGAGAAATGCTCCTCGCCCGGCACGCCTCAGGTCCCCCTCTCCCACCCCCTCCCGCCGCCATCTTACAGCCTCAGCCTCAGCCTCTGCCCTCCAAACCCCAGCCCTCACTCCAGACATGCCGCTAAGCGGCGATAATGCACGGCCCCCCCTGGGATCCTCTCCCGGGCACTCCCCAGCATTTCGCGCCACTAGGCGCAGCGGCGCCCCCTCCCCTCTCCCCCCGGCCGGTTCGCGCATGCGCAGAACGCGCGCTCCATCGCGCCCGGCCGGATCCAGCAGCGCAGCCAATCTATATGACATGGCTGCAGGGGCAGCCAGCGTTTCTGTCAGGGAGCTTAGCGGGCAGCCTCAGCGGTCCCAGCAAGTAGCCGTCACCCCCCCTCCCCAGGCTAACACATTAGGTGTCCTTTCAACCAGCCCTGTTGAGGATAGGAGCCATTCCCAGTTCAGATTATGTCCCATCACCCCTCCCGTGGCAGCCCACGGCTTCAGGTCACGAGGTCATAACCCTCCAGCACCCCACCAATTGCATTTCCCTCCCAGCCCATTCCTGCCCCATAGTAGTGGTGGATCAGCATGGGGGTCACAACATGGCAGAGGTCAAGAGTTCAGCAGGTCACAAGGACATACCTCGGGTCACGGGGAATACCAGCACCATGCGGGTGGGTGGGACACACTTCCTGCCAGGGCCTCAATGGATTTCAGTGACCGGTCCGAGGCGCCTGTATGGCCCTCTTCACGCCGGCAACGCCTGTCACCTCCAGCGTCTCGCCCATACACGTCACGAAGGGTCTCTTCCCCGGGGATCGTGGCGGGTGGGTTCACCCATAGGGGTCACGGGGTCAGGACTGATAACATTATAGTCGATTATCACCACTCCAGCGGCGGTAATTTAAGTCCAGGGCCTCTCCCCCTAGGGGGGCGGGCTACCTCCGGGTTTAGCGATCGGATGCGGGAGGAATTTTCTACGTTCCCTAGCCCTGACCATTTAGCGGCTTTCAACCCGTGTAACGTAGATAGAGACATCAACGCGGCGCGGCGGCGCTTGGACTATTTGCCCAGATCTCAGCTGACTGTTCCCCTTCCCGTTTCAGAGACTACTGTTACAAATCCGGAGTCGAGGGTCGGTCGGAACGATCGTTCGGGGTCCGAGTCTCGTGATATGAGGTCGGCAGGGTCCAGGGAGGATGCGGTCCGGGACACGGCTGGTGGACAGGTCGCGGCAACTGCACTCGGGGAGACGTCTGTCGGTGCTGGGAATACCGCTCCTGTCGGTGAGTCCATTTCCGTTAACACACATAAATCACACTTGTTGGCATCACCTGTCTTATCTACCAGCAGTGGGTCCTCCGGCTCGGGGGACAGGCCCAGAAAATTAATTAAGTTGTTAGAAACAGAATTGTTAGGAAAACGGAGTAAGCACACACCCCAATCAGGAGACACAGACCAACCAGCGGCTCGTAGCGAATTGGGGCAGGTAGAATCCCTGGAAATTACACACGGCATAAGGCCTAGCGTACGTGATAGAATTAGGAGGGGCAAGTACGTGGATATGTACGCGTTAACCGGGGAAGATAGGAAGGCGCTGGCGGCCGCCTGTGAGAGGTCGGGAATGGGGGAGGAGAAATACAGATCCTTCTCTAGATGGGTTAATGCCTTCTCCATTTTCGCTACAATATATGTAGAGACCCGTCCCAGCGAACAAGCGGAGGTATGGAGGTATATGCACCTTATTAGTGGGATGTACGTAAAGGACGGCCCGGTAATTTGGAGGGCATATGACGAGCTTTTCAGGAAACGGATGAGTGGGCGTGAGAGACTTCCTCTGGGATCGAAAGACATTGACACCTGGCTGGAGTTAATGAGGCCCAGCAGTCAGTCTGCAGAGGGTAGCTCTGTCAGGCGGTTTCAAGGGCCGGGGAGGACGCAGAATGTCCTCCCCCCAAAAGGAAGGTGTTATGACTTCAATGCAGGGGCCTGTCAAAGAGGCTCAGCCTGCAGATTTAGACACATTTGCACGTCATGTAACGGCCATCACCCTGCCAACGAATGCGCAAAGTCCCGTGGAAGTGGGGGACGGGGAAGAGGCTCTGGCTCAGCTCTGCCGAGTCAAGGGGCCGTCGCCAATTGATTTGGTTGAGCTGGATAAGTGGCTGGGGTGGTTTGATGATAAGGTGACTGGGTCCCTTCTCCATGACGGCTTTCATTTTGGCTTTAAACTCCCGGTCCAAGGTAGCGTTTCCTCGGCAGCTCCGGTTAATCTGAAATCGGCGCTCGCTTTCCCAGAAGTATTAGACGAAAAAATAGGGAAGGAGGTTGGTTTGGGTCGCATGATTGGCCCGTTCCGACTTCCTCCTATTCCCAATCTGATTTTGTCCCCAGTAGGGGTAGTTCCCAAAAAAGCGGTAGGAAAGTTTAGATTGATCCAGCACTTGTCTCATCCTGCCGGTAAATCCGTGAATGACGCAATTGACGTTAATCTCAGTTCTGTCAGTTATCAGTCATTCGAATCGGCCCTAGCGCTGGTCCAGGAATGCGGCAGGGGCTCCTTGTTGGCCAAAGTGGATATCGAATCGGCGTTCAGATTGCTGCCCCTTCACCTTGAGTCGTATCAATTCATGGGTTTCCGGCATCGTGGTGAATACTACATCGATCGCTGCCTGCCCATGGGTTGTTCGATCTCATGCGCACTGTTCGAGAAATTTAGCGGTTTCTTGCATTGGTGCATTCAGGCCGGGACAGGGTGTCGGTGGATCGCGCATTATCTTGACGACTTCCTGGTTATCGGGCCGCCTGGTACCACGGTTTGTCGAGATACGCTTTTTTCCACGGAGGCCTTGTTTAGGGTTTTAGGCGTTCCCATCGCAGCAGACAAGACGGAGGGCCCAATTACATGTCTCTCATTCCTCGGGATCGAGATTGACACGCTAGCAGGGATATGCAGGCTTCCAGCAGACAAGGTTACAAAGATGTATGAGGCTATCACAGAAGTGCTAGGGGCAAACGTTAGTACCCTGAGGTCGATACAGTCCCTGTTAGGGCGGTTCAACTTTGCCTGCCGTGTAATACCCATGGGGAGGGTTTTCTGTAGGAAGCTCCAAAGAGCCACAGCAGGTAGGAGTAGGCCACATGCAGTCATACAACTATCCAAGGTGGTTAGGGAGGATCTTCAGATATGGCTCATTTTTCTTAGGGGTTTTAATGGCAAGCGTATTTGGCCGTCACCTCCAGTAACAAACGGGGAAATTAACTTGTTCACAGACGCTGCTGGGGCATCCGGCTTTGGGGCTTATCTGGATGGACACTGGTGTGCAGATAGCTGGCCCGATGATTGGCACAGGGATGGGACCACTAGGAACTTGTTGGTTCTTGAATTATTCCCGATTGTGGTGGCAATTGAATTATGGGCACCCGTTTTGCGGGGTAGGCACATAGTTTTTTGGTGTGACAATTTGGGGGTGGTCCAGTCCATCAACAAGCAGAGTGCATCGGCCTACCAGGCAATATTGCTCTTGCGGCACCTAGTGTTGCGCTGTTTGCAGAATGACATTTCATTCAGGGCGAGGCATGTTCCGGGGGTGCAGAATAGCCTAGCAGATGCGTTGTCCCGATTCCACTGGGACAGGTTTCGCAGCCTTGCTCCTCACGCAGACCGTGTTGGTACCCCGTGTCCCCCTTGTGTTTGGCAGATCATCAAGCCGGCATAAGAGGCCTCGCGGAACAAGCGGTAGCTCCCTCCACCCTGAGATCCTATCAGGCGTCATGGAGACGGTGGTCGTTGTTCAGCAGGCAGAAAGACCAATCCGAGGCAGGTCAGAGAGATGCTATGCTAGCCTTTATGTGGGACAGATATTCCGAAGGTGATTCTAAGACCTCTATGGCATCTACCCTGGCTGGTATATCATTTATGGCCAAGCTGCAGGGTTACCCGGACGTTACCAAACAATTTTTAATTAATAAGGCCTTGAAGGGTTGGGGGAGAATCCGTCCTTCTCATAGCGATGCCCGTTTACCAATTACCCTTAACATCTTGGAGGATTTGATACGGAGAGTGGGTTTGGTTACCTCGGACGAATACGAGAAGCTTTTATTTAGTTTGGCTTTTTCCATGGCCTTTTTTGGGGCTTTTCGCATTTCGGAGCTGGTAGCTAGGTCCAGAGGGCATCAAGAGTCTGGGTTGAGAGCAGAACATGTCAGTCTGGGCGAAGGGACCTTTGCCTGCAAAATAGTTAGATCTAAGACTGATCAGAGCGGGAAGGGATCGTGGGTGCAGTTAGCTCCTCAACAGCTTCAGCATATCTGCCCGTTTAGGCTGGCGTCACAGTTTATGAGCAGGAGACCCCAGGCCAACTTGTTTCTGTGTCACAGTAATAGCATTCCTCTGACTAAATATCAATTTGCGGCCATTTTAAAGCGGACCTTACAGTCGCTTAATTTAAACAGCACCTTATACGGGACTCACTCATTTAGGATCGGGGCAGCTACATCTGCCGCTTTGGCTGGATCTTCTAACGAAGCTATAAAAGCTTTGGGCCGCTGGAAGTCCACGGCTTACCAGTCTTATGTGAGAATTGACAAAGTTATTGATTGAATGTTGTGTTGTTTAACAATTTATTGTGATTTGCAGTTTTTCTTTTCACACTTTCCTTCTCGTCTGAGCCTTCAAACCATCCCATCCCACTTCCCTTACCCATCCCATCTTCCCCTCCACTTGGTGGGCTACCCTGGGCTTTTCCGCTCGCCGCTTTAACGCGGGGGCGCGAAGGGATTTTCACCCGGGTTTCCCTGGGCGTAAGTCCTGATTAGTGGTGTGCAGCCGGGGTTTTTCCGGGTGTTGTTTACCTTCGCCTGGGTGGTCTGCTCCCTGTTTGTGTCTACCTTCCCTTACCCCCCTTCGTGTTACGTTTTTCTGTTAACAAGCACTTATCCTTCTTATACCTGTATACCACGCCTGTCTGTCTGCCCAATTCAATGATTTCATGCTAACATGGGTTCTCTGATTTCAGGTGATGGTGTTAGAACTAAGACGGTGTGGATCATCGGTCATTCGTTTGTTTTTTGGGCCGCTGGCCACCCCAGGTCAAAAAGTATCTCGGATAATTGCGGCACGGTGATTAGATGGTGGGGTAAAAGAGGTTTAGGCTGGCAGGACCTTATTCCGTGGTTGACTAGGCTCATAAAACAACAAGGCCCACCGGACGTTCTGGTTGTACATGCGGGAGGTAACGATTTAGGTAAGGGTAAATCATTAGATCTCATCGTTAAAATCAGAGAGGACCTACGTCAAATACATGAGGCGTGGCCAGACATCACTATTGGTTGGTCAGCACTCATTCCCCGTTTAGTATGGAGGACAGCCATTCCTATAAAAAAGATGACGGCTATGGTTAGGAAGCTAAATAGTGCCATCCGAAAAATAGTACGGTCCATGGGAGGCATAGTCATAGACCACCCGGGGTTAGGGGTAGAGGCACCACATCTTTTTAGACGGGACGGCGTTCACCTTAATGAAGAGGGTATGGGTTTCTTTATAGACAGGATTTACGGGGGAGTGGAGGCGTGTTTCGGTTAGTTGGTGGCGGGCTGCGGCGTCTGTAGGGCGCAGCGGGGTAGGAAGGCACTGCGTTCAGCGGCTGATTAGTGGGCGCACTGGTAGTTGGTCGTAGGTCACTGCCCCCTTTGATGTAACAGTAACTCCTTTTGGTCCTTCGGTGAGGAGGGTCCCTGTCCGGCTCGGTGAGGGAGGGCAGCGTGAGTTGTAAGGGGCAGTCACTCTGACGCCAACTCAGCGCTATGTATGTAGGGATTTGTTCCCCCGTGTTTTTTGCGGACTTACGGCGGTTTGCGCCAGTCCATTAAGTAATCGTGTGTGATCAGCTCGTGAGCTGTCCCGCAGTGCTCTTTCTCCGCCACCATAGGTTAGTTAATATAAAATCCTTATAATAAAATTCCTGCCAAGGTTTAATAACTTATTCAGGTCTCCGTGTCTTTATTTGCATGCTATGGTATAAAGTTAAGGTTAATGTGAAGTTTGTGGTAACATACACAGTGAGCCCTTTAAGATTTAAAGATTTTCTGGGATAAATGAAATACATTCCCAGCAGCCATCTCCCTTTGCCTCTATCTTATTGCATATTTTGTCCTAATGTGCTTTCATATTTACATGTCACCATGTTTCCATTGGCTAGTACCTTAAAGTCAGATGTCTGTCAAGCAAACTGACCAGTGACAGAATTGCTTTGTGAGGTTTACATCTTTATGACATCAAATGCTTCACATGAAAAATGCAGTTCATTGTCAAAAATCAGCTATATTAGGAGAGTGAGAATTGTGTTTTAGCATCAATTACACACTAAATATGCTGTCATTGTGTATGTTTAATGGATGTCTTTCAGTTTTAAAGATAGACAGACGGATAGATAGATAGAAAGATAGAAAGATAGATAGATAGAAAGATAGATAGATAGATAGATAGATAGATAGATAGACAGACAGACAGACAGACTGATTTCAACTGGAAGCAGTGCTTACATATTGCTTAATTTTTGGTGGTTATTAAATAGTATGGGTAGGCAAGAAAAGTGCATATATCTTTTATTAGCATAAACTTACCCAAATGCGCTCTTGCATATTTAAGGCATTCAAAGTAATAATATTTCACAGCATTAATACAGTTATGTACTAGACTGGACAATGGTAAGCAGAGCCAGTACTTATATCAACAATGGCCTTATCTGTGTGAAGTTTGTATGTTCTCCCTGTGTTTGCGTGGGTTTCCTCCGGGTGCTGTGGTTTCCTCCCACACTCCAAAAAACATACTGTTAGGTTAATTGGCTGCTATCAAAATTGACCCTAGTCTCTCCCTCTCTGTCTGTGTGTGAGTGTGTGTCTATATTAGGGAATTTAGACTGTAAGCTCCAATAGGGTAGGGACTGATGGGAATGGGTTCTCTGTACAGCGCTGCGCTATTAGTAACACTATATAAATAAATGATAATGAGGATGATGATGATATGTGTTTACTATGCCTATACACATAGCCAGCTTTCACACTTGATTGGCAGATTAATGCATCATTATTGCTAAGTTTGATAACAGTTGTCTAATACAGTGACACTGGTAGAGAAAACCACTATAGACATTCACATAAGCAGCTCTCATCATCATCATTTATGGCATAAGACTTCTTTAATTATACTAAGTTTTTGAGCAGGTCTGCATTATACTTAATTATATAAGGGAGATGTACTTTTAGTAAAAAGTAGCTCTCCAATTTCAAAAGTACATCAACGTAGTATTAATACTTAGATTTAAAGATTTTCTGGGATAAATGAAATACATTCCCAGCAGCCATCTCCCTTTGCCTCTATCTTATTGCATATTTTGTCCTAATGTGCTTTCATATTTACATGTCACCATGTTTCCATTGGCTAGTACCTTAAAGTCAGATGTCTGTCAAGCAAACTGACCAGTGACAGAATTGCTTTGTGAGGTTTACATCTTTATGACATCAAATGCTTCACATGAAAAATGCAGTTCATTGTCAAAAATCAGCTATATTAGGAGAGTGAGAATTGTGTTTTAGCATCAATTACACACTAAATATGCTGTCATTGTGTATGTTTAATGGATGTCTTTCAGTTTTAAAGATAGACAGACGGATAGATAGATAGAAAGATAGAAAGATAGATAGATAGAAAGATAGATAGATAGATAGATAGACAGACTGATTTCAACTGGAAGCAGTGCTTACATATTGCTTAATTTTTGGTGGTTATTAAATAGTATGGGTAGGCAAGAAAAGTGCATATATCTTTTATTAGCATAAACTTACCCAAATGCGCTCTTGCATATTTAAGGCATTCAAAGTAATAATATTTCACAGCATTAATACAGTTATGTACTAGACTGGACAATGGTAAGCAGAGCCAGTACTTATATCAACAATGGCCTTATCTGTGTGAAGTTTGTATGTTCTCCCTGTGTTTGCGTGGGTTTCCTCCGGGTGCTGTGGTTTCCTCCCACACTCCAAAAAACATACTGTTAGGTTAATTGGCTGCTATCAAAATTGACCCTAGTCTCTCCCTCTCTGTCTGTGTGTGAGTGTGTGTCTATATTAGGGAATTTAGACTGTAAGCTCCAATAGGGTAGGGACTGATGGGAATGGGTTCTCTGTACAGCGCTGCGCTATTAGTAACACTATATAAATAAATGATAATGAGGATGATGATGATATGTGTTTACTATGCCTATACACATAGCCAGCTTTCACACTTGATTGGCAGATTAATGCATCATTATTGCTAAGTTTGATAACAGTTGTCTAATACAGTGACACTGGTAGAGAAAACCACTATAGACATTCACATAAGCAGCTCTCATCATCATCATTTATGGCATAAGACTTCTTTAATTATACTAAGTTTTTGAGCAGGTCTGCATTATACTTAATTATATAAGGGAGATGTACTTTTAGTAAAAAGTAGCTCTCCAATTTCAAAAGTACATCAACGTAGTATTAATACTTAGATTTAAAGATTTTCTGGGATAAATGAAATACATTCCCAGCAGCCATCTCCCTTTGCCTCTATCTTATTGCATATTTTGTCCTAATGTGCTTTCATATTTACATGTCACCATGTTTCCATTGGCTAGTACCTTAAAGTCAGATGTCTGTCAAGCAAACTGACCAGTGACAGAATTGCTTTGTGAGGTTTACATCTTTATGACATCAAATGCTTCACATGAAAAATGCAGTTCATTGTCAAAAATCAGCTATATTAGGAGAGTGAGAATTGTGTTTTAGCATCAATTACACACTAAATATGCTGTCATTGTGTATGTTTAATGGATGTCTTTCAGTTTTAAAGATAGACAGACGGATAGATAGATAGAAAGATAGAAAGATAGATAGATAGAAAGATAGATAGATAGATAGACAGACAGACAGACAGACTGATTTCAACTGGAAGCAGTGCTTACATATTGCTTAATTTTTGGTGGTTATTAAATAGTATGGGTAGGCAAGAAAAGTGCATATATCTTTTATTAGCATAAACTTACCCAAATGCGCTCTTGCATATTTAAGGCATTCAAAGTAATAATATTTCACAGCATTAATACAGTTATGTACTAGACTGGACAATGGTAAGCAGAGCCAGTACTTATATCAACAATGGCCTTATCTGTGTGAAGTTTGTATGTTCTCCCTGTGTTTGCGTGGGTTTCCTCCGGGTGCTGTGGTTTCCTCCCACACTCCAAAAAACATACTGTTAGGTTAATTGGCTGCTATCAAAATTGACCCTAGTCTCTCCCTCTCTGTCTGTGTGTGAGTGTGTGTCTATATTAGGGAATTTAGACTGTAAGCTCCAATAGGGTAGGGACTGATGTGAATGGGTTCTCTGTACAGCGCTGCGCTATTAGTGACACTATATAAATAAATGATAATGAGGATGATGATGATATGTGTTTACTATGCCTATACACATAGCCAGCTTTCACACTTGATTGGCAGATTAATGCATCATTATTGCTAAGTTTGATAACAGTTGTCTAATACAGTGACACTGGTAGAGAAAACCACTTTAGACATTCACATAAGCAGCTCTCATCATCATCATTTATGGCATAAGACTTCTTTAATTATACTAAGTTTTTGAGCAGGTCTGCATTATACTTAATTATATAAGGGAGATGTACTTTTAGTAAAAAGTAGCTCTCCAATTTCAAAAGTACATCAACGTAGTATTAATACTTAGATTTAAAGATTTTCTGGGATAAATGAAATACATTCCCAGCAGCCATCTCCCTTTGCCTCTATCTTATTGCATATTTTGTCCTAATGTGCTTTCATATTTACATGTCACCATGTTTCCATTGGCTAGTACCTTAAAGTCAGATGTCTGTCAAGCAAACTGACCAGTGACAGAATTGCTTTGTGAGGTTTACATCTTTATGACATCAAATGCTTCACATGAAAAATGCAGTTCATTGTCAAAAATCAGCTATATTAGAAGAGTGAGAATTGTGTTTTAGCATCAATTACACACTAAATATGCTGTCATTGTGTATGTTTAATGGATGTCTTTCAGTTTTAAAGATAGACAGACCGATAGATAGATAGATAGATAGATAGAAAGATAGATAGATAGATAGATAGATAGATAGATAGATAGATAGACAGACAGACAGACTGATTTCAACTGGAAGCAGTGCTTACATATTGCTTAATTTTTGGTGGTTATTAAATAGTATGGGTAGGCAAGAAAAGTGCATATATCTTTTATTAGCATAAACTTACCCAAATGCGCTCTTGCATATTTAAGGCATTCAAAGTAATAATATTTCACAGCATTAATACAGTTATGTACTAGACTGGACAATGGTAAGCAGAGCCAGTACTTATATCAACAATGGCTTTATCTGTGTGAAGTTTGTATGTTCTCCCTGTGTTTGCGTGGGTTTCCTCCCACACTCCAAAAAACATACTGTTAGGTTAATTGGCTGCTATCAAAATTGACCCTAGTCTCTCCCTCTCTGTCTGTGTGTGAGTGTGTGTCTATATTAGGGAATTTAGACTGTAAGCTCCAATAGGGTAGGGACTGATGTGAATGGGTTCTCTGTACAGCGCTGCGCTATTAGTGACACTATATAAATAAATGATAATGAGGATGATGATGATATGTGTTTACTATGCCTATACACATAGCCAGCTTTCACACTTGATTGGCAGATTAATGCATCATTATTGCTAAGTTTGATAACAGTTGTCTAATACAATGACACTGGTAGAGAAAACCACTATAGACATTCACATAAGCAGCTCTCATCATCATCATTTATTGCATAAGCCTTCTTTAATTATACTAAGTTTTTGAGCAGGTCTGCATTATACTTAATTATATAAGGGAGATGTACTTTTAGTAAAAAGTAGCTCTCCAATTTCAAAAGTACATCAACGTAGTATTAATACTTTGACAAGTGAGGCTATTAGGACGAACGCACTTAAAGGGCGACAGGGTTTGTAACAAGCTGAATGATGACCTGGTGTGTTTTAACATGGGGTGGGGACCGACCAATGGGGGTCCATGTGGGAGGGACCTTGATAGAATATAGCAGGATGTACTTCCTGCTTTACTTCACTTGCAGCACGAGATCCAGAGGGATACCCAGCAGCGAGGAAAACGGATAAGTCCCATTTTGTGGTTTATTCTTTGTTTTATTGTATCCTTTTGCCCATTTCCATTTGCCTTTAACGTTCCCCCTCCCGTTATTATTTTAAAACCAGCCTTCTTCTTCTCCCCTTGTCTTTACCTGCCTCTCATTCGGCCTGCCCCCCCCCCCTCTTCCTTCAGCCCCTCATTTACCGTTCCCGCCGTCACCCCCTCCCTTCGTTTGCCATTAGTTTCTTTCCCTCCAGCCACCAGCATAATGCCCCGTCCCAAGAGAAATGCTCCTCGCCCGGCACGCCTCAGGTCCCCCTCTCCCACCCCCTCCCGCCGCCATCTTACAGCCTCAGCCTCAGCCTCTGCCCTCCAAACCCCAGCCCTCACTCCAGACATGCCGCTAAGCGGCGATAATGCACGGCCCCCCCTGGGATCCTCTCCCGGGCACTCCCCAGCATTTCGCGCCACTAGGCGCAGCGGCGCCCCCTCCCCTCTCCCCCCGGCCGGTTCGCGCATGCGCAGAACGCGCGCTCCATCGCGCCCGGCCGGATCCAGCAGCGCAGCCAATCTATATGACATGGCTGCAGGGGCAGCCAGCGTTTCTGTCAGGGAGCTTAGCGGGCAGCCTCAGCGGTCCCAGCAAGTAGCCGTCACCCCCCCTCCCCAGGCTAACACATTAGGTGTCCTTTCAACCAGCCCTGTTGAGGATAGGAGCCATTCCCAGTTCAGATTATGTCCCATCACCCCTCCCGTGGCAGCCCACGGCTTCAGGTCACGAGGTCATAACCCTCCAGCACCCCACCAATTGCATTTCCCTCCCAGCCCATTCCTGCCCCATAGTAGTGGTGGATCAGCATGGGGGTCACAACATGGCAGAGGTCAAGAGTTCAGCAGGTCACAAGGACATACCTCGGGTCACGGGGAATACCAGCACCATGCGGGTGGGTGGGACACACTTCCTGCCAGGGCCTCAATGGATTTCAGTGACCGGTCCGAGGCGCCTGTATGGCCCTCTTCACGCCGGCAACGCCTGTCACCTCCAGCGTCTCGCCCATACACGTCACGAAGGGTCTCTTCCCCGGGGATCGTGGCGGGTGGGTTCACCCATAGGGGTCACGGGGTCAGGACTGATAACATTATAGTCGATTATCACCACTCCAGCGGCGGTAATTTAAGTCCAGGGCCTCTCCCCCTAGGGGGGCGGGCTACCTCCGGGTTTAGCGATCGGATGCGGGAGGAATTTTCTACGTTCCCTAGCCCTGACCATTTAGCGGCTTTCAACCCGTGTAACGTAGATAGAGACATCAACGCGGCGCGGCGGCGCTTGGACTATTTGCCCAGATCTCAGCTGACTGTTCCCCTTCCCGTTTCAGAGACTACTGTTACAAATCCGGAGTCGAGGGTCGGTCGGAACGATCGTTCGGGGTCCGAGTCTCGTGATATGAGGTCGGCAGGGTCCAGGGAGGATGCGGTCCGGGACACGGCTGGTGGACAGGTCGCGGCAACTGCACTCGGGGAGACGTCTGTCGGTGCTGGGAATACCGCTCCTGTCGGTGAGTCCATTTCCGTTAACACACATAAATCACACTTGTTGGCATCACCTGTCTTATCTACCAGCAGTGGGTCCTCCGGCTCGGGGGACAGGCCCAGAAAATTAATTAAGTTGTTAGAAACAGAATTGTTAGGAAAACGGAGTAAGCACACACCCCAATCAGGAGACACAGACCAACCAGCGGCTCGTAGCGAATTGGGGCAGGTAGAATCCCTGGAAATTACACACGGCATAAGGCCTAGCGTACGTGATAGAATTAGGAGGGGCAAGTACGTGGATATGTACGCGTTAACCGGGGAAGATAGGAAGGCGCTGGCGGCCGCCTGTGAGAGGTCGGGAATGGGGGAGGAGAAATACAGATCCTTCTCTAGATGGGTTAATGCCTTCTCCATTTTCGCTACAATATATGTAGAGACCCGTCCCAGCGAACAAGCGGAGGTATGGAGGTATATGCACCTTATTAGTGGGATGTACGTAAAGGACGGCCCGGTAATTTGGAGGGCATATGACGAGCTTTTCAGGAAACGGATGAGTGGGCGTGAGAGACTTCCTCTGGGATCGAAAGACATTGACACCTGGCTGGAGTTAATGAGGCCCAGCAGTCAGTCTGCAGAGGGTAGCTCTGTCAGGCGGTTTCAAGGGCCGGGGAGGACGCAGAATGTCCTCCCCCCAAAAGGAAGGTGTTATGACTTCAATGCAGGGGCCTGTCAAAGAGGCTCAGCCTGCAGATTTAGACACATTTGCACGTCATGTAACGGCCATCACCCTGCCAACGAATGCGCAAAGTCCCGTGGAAGTGGGGGACGGGGAAGAGGCTCTGGCTCAGCTCTGCCGAGTCAAGGGGCCGTCGCCAATTGATTTGGTTGAGCTGGATAAGTGGCTGGGGTGGTTTGATGATAAGGTGACTGGGTCCCTTCTCCATGACGGCTTTCATTTTGGCTTTAAACTCCCGGTCCAAGGTAGCGTTTCCTCGGCAGCTCCGGTTAATCTGAAATCGGCGCTCGCTTTCCCAGAAGTATTAGACGAAAAAATAGGGAAGGAGGTTGGTTTGGGTCGCATGATTGGCCCGTTCCGACTTCCTCCTATTCCCAATCTGATTTTGTCCCCAGTAGGGGTAGTTCCCAAAAAAGCGGTAGGAAAGTTTAGATTGATCCAGCACTTGTCTCATCCTGCCGGTAAATCCGTGAATGACGCAATTGACGTTAATCTCAGTTCTGTCAGTTATCAGTCATTCGAATCGGCCCTAGCGCTGGTCCAGGAATGCGGCAGGGGCTCCTTGTTGGCCAAAGTGGATATCGAATCGGCGTTCAGATTGCTGCCCCTTCACCCTGAGTCGTATCAATTCATGGGTTTCCGGCATCGTGGTGAATACTACATCGATCGCTGCCTGCCCATGGGTTGTTCGATCTCATGCGCACTGTTCGAGAAATTTAGCGGTTTCTTGCATTGGTGCATTCAGGCCGGGACAGGGTGTCGGTGGATCGCGCATTATCTTGACGACTTCCTGGTTATCGGGCCGCCTGGTACCACGGTTTGTCGAGATACGCTTTTTTCCACGGAGGCCTTGTTTAGGGTTTTAGGCGTTCCCATCGCAGCAGACAAGACGGAGGGCCCAATTACATGTCTCTCATTCCTCGGGATCGAGATTGACACGCTAGCAGGGATATGCAGGCTTCCAGCAGACAAGGTTACAAAGATGTATGAGGCTATCACAGAAGTGCTAGGGGCAAACGTTAGTACCCTGAGGTCGATACAGTCCCTGTTAGGGCGGTTCAACTTTGCCTGCCGTGTAATACCCATGGGGAGGGTTTTCTGTAGGAAGCTCCAAAGAGCCACAGCAGGTAGGAGTAGGCCACATGCAGTCATACAACTATCCAAGGTGATTAGGGAGGATCTTCAGATATGGCTCATTTTTCTTAGGGGTTTTAATGGCAAGCGTATTTGGCCGTCACCTCCAGTAACAAACGGGGAAATTAACTTGTTCACAGACGCTGCTGGGGCATCCGGCTTTGGGGCTTATCTGGATGGACACTGGTGTGCAGATAGCTGGCCCGATGATTGGCACAGGGATGGGACCACTAGGAACTTGTTGGTTCTTGAATTATTCCCGATTGTGGTGGCAATTGAATTATGGGCACCCGTTTTGCGGGGTAGGCACATAGTTTTTTGGTGTGACAATTTGGGGGTGGTCCAGTCCATCAACAAGCAGAGTGCATCGGCCTACCAGGCAATATTGCTCTTGCGGCACCTAGTGTTGCGCTGTTTGCAGAATGACATTTCATTCAGGGCGAGGCATGTTCCGGGGGTGCAGAATAGCCTAGCAGATGCGTTGTCCCGATTCCACTGGGACAGGTTTCGCAGCCTTGCTCCTCACGCAGACCGTGTTGGTACCCCGTGTCCCCCTTGTGTTTGGCAGATCATCAAGCCGGCATAAGAGGCCTCGCGGAACAAGCGGTAGCTCCCTCCACCCTGAGATCCTATCAGGCGTCATGGAGATGGTGGTCGTTGTTCAGCAGGCAGAAAGACCAATCCGAGGCAGGTCAGAGAGATGCTATGCTAGCCTTTATGTGGGACAGATATTCCGAAGGTGATTCTAAGACCTCTATGGCATCTACCCTGGCTGGTATATCATTTATGGCCAAGCTGCAGGGTTACCCGGACGTTACCAAACAATTTTTAATTAATAAGGCCTTGAAGGGTTGGGGGAGAATCCGTCCTTCTCATAGCGATGCCCGTTTACCAATTACCCTTAACATCTTGGAGGATTTGATACGGAGAGTGGGTTTGGTTACCTCGGACGAATACGAGAAGCTTTTATTTAGTTTGGCTTTTTCCATGGCCTTTTTTGGGGCTTTTCGCATTTCGGAGCTGGTAGCTAGGTCCAGAGGGCATCAAGAGTCTGGGTTGAGAGCAGAACATGTCAGTCTGGGCGAAGGGACCTTTGCCTGCAAAATAGTTAGATCTAAGACTGATCAGAGCGGGAAGGGATCGTGGGTGCAGTTAGCTCCTCAACAGCTTCAGCATATCTGCCCGTTTAGGCTGGCGTCACAGTTTATGAGCAGGAGACCCCAGGCCAACTTGTTTCTGTGTCACAGTAATAGCATTCCTCTGACTAAATATCAATTTGCGGCCATTTTAAAGCGGACCTTACAGTCGCTTAATTTAAACAGCACCTTATACGGGACTCACTCATTTAGGATCGGGGCAGCTACATCTGCCGCTTTGGCTGGATCTTCTAACGAAGCTATAAAAGCTTTGGGCCGCTGGAAGTCCACGGCTTACCAGTCTTATGTGAGAATTGACAAAGTTATTGATTGAATGTTGTGTTGTTTAACAATTTATTGTGATTTACAGTTTTTCTTTTCACACTTTCCTTCTCGTCTGAGCCTTCAAACCATCCCATCCCACTTCCCTTACCCATCCCATCTTCCCCTCCACTTGGTGGGCTACCCTGGGCTTTTCCGCTCGCCGCTTTAACGCGGGGGCGCGAAGGGATTTTCACCCGGGTTTCCCTGGGCGTAAGTCCTGATTAGTGGTGTGCAGCCGGGGTTTTTCCGGGTGTTGTTTACCTTCGCCTGGGTGGTCTGCTCCCTGTTTGTGTCTACCTTCCCTTACCCCCCTTCGTGTTACGTTTTTCTGTTAACAAGCACTTATCCTTCTTATACCTGTATACCACGCCTGTCTGTCTGCCCAATTCAATGATTTCATGCTAACATGGGTTCTCTGATTTCAGGTGATGGTGTTAGAACTAAGACGGTGTGGATCATCGGTCATTCGTTTGTTTTTTGGGCCGCTGGCCACCCCAGGTCAAAAAGTATCTCGGATAATTGCGGCACGGTGATTAGATGGTGGGGTAAAAGAGGTTTAGGCTGGCAGGACCTTATTCCGTGGTTGACTAGGCTCATAAAACAACAAGGCCCACCGGACGTTCTGGTTGTACATGCGGGAGGTAACGATTTAGGTAAGGGTAAATCATTAGATCTCATCGTTAAAATCAGAGAGGACCTACGTCAAATACATGAGGCGTGGCCAGACATCACTATTGGTTGGTCAGCACTCATTCCCCGTTTAGTATGGAGGACAGCCATTCCTATAAAAAAGATGACGGCTATGGTTAGGAAGCTAAATAGTGCCATCCGAAAAATAGTACGGTCCATGGGAGGCATAGTCATAGACCACCCGGGGTTAGGGGTAGAGGCACCACATCTTTTTAGACGGGACGGCGTTCACCTTAATGAAGAGGGTATGGGTTTCTTTATAGACAGGATTTACGGGGGAGTGGAGGCGTGTTTCGGTTAGTTGGTGGCGGGCTGCGGCGTCTGTAGGGCGCAGCGGGGTAGGAAGGCACTGCGTTCAGCGGCTGATTAGTGGGCGCACTGGTAGTTGGTCGTAGGTCACTGCCCCCTTTGATGTAACAGTAACTCCTTTTGGTCCTTCGGTGAGGAGGGTCCCTGTCCGGCTCGGTGAGGGAGGGCAGCGTGAGTTGTAAGGGGCAGTCACTCTGACGCCAACTCAGCGCTATGTATGTAGGGATTTGTTCCCCCGTGTTTTTTGCGGACTTACGGCAGTTTGCGCCAGTCCATTAAGTAATCGTGTGTGATCAGCTCGTGAGCTGTCCCGCAGTGCTCTTTCTCCGCCACCATAGGTTAGTTAATATAAAATCCTTATAATAAAATTCCTGCCAAGGTTTAATAACTTATTCAGGTCTCCGTGTCTTTATTTGCATGCTATGGTATAAAGTTAAGGTTAATGTGAAGTTTGTGGTAACATACACAGTGAGCCCTTTATGACAAGTGAGGCTATTAGGACGAACGCACTTAAAGGGCGACAGGGTTTGTAACAAGCTGAATGATGACCTGGTGTGTTTTAACATGGGGTGGGGACCGACCAATGGGGGTCCATGTGGGAGGGACCTTGATAGAATATAGCAGGATGTACTTCCTGCTTTACTTCACTTGCAGCACGAGATCCCACCCACCCATCCCTCAAGTTAGTCCGGGGTTTTTGTCAATGGTGGGGTAGGAAGGCACTGCGTTCAGCGGCTGATTAGTGGGCGCACTGGTAGTTGGTCGTAGGTCACTGCCCCCTTTGATGTAACAGTAACTCCTTTTGGTCCTTCGGTGAGGAGGGTCCCTGTCCGGCTCGGTGAGGGAGGGCAGCGTGAGTTGTAAGGGGCAGTCACTCTGACGCCAACTCAGCGCTATGTATGTAGGGATTTGTTCCCCCGTGTTTTTTGCGGACTTACGGCGGTTTGCGCCAGTCCATTAAGTAATCGTGTGTGATCAGCTCGTGAGCTGTCCCGCAGTGCTCTTTCTCCGCCACCATAGGTTAGTTAATATAAAATCCTTATAATAAAATTCCTGCCAAGGTTTAATAACTTATTCAGGTCTCCGTGTCTTTATTTGCATGCTATGGTATAAAGTTAAGGTTAATGTGAAGTTTGTGGTAACATACACAGTGAGCCCTTTAAGATTTAAAGATTTTCTGGGATAAATGAAATACATTCCCAGCAGCCATCTCCCTTTGCCTCTATCTTATTGCATATTTTGTCCTAATGTGCTTTCATATTTACATGTCACCATGTTTCCATTGGCTAGTACCTTAAAGTCAGATGTCTGTCAAGCAAACTGACCAGTGACAGAATTGCTTTGTGAGGTTTACATCTTTATGACATCAAATGCTTCACATGAAAAATGCAGTTCATTGTCAAAAATCAGCTATATTAGGAGAGTGAGAATTGTGTTTTAGCATCAATTACACACTAAATATGCTGTCATTGTGTATGTTTAATGGATGTCTTTCAGTTTTAAAGATAGACAGACGGATAGATAGATAGAAAGATAGAAAGATAGATAGATAGATAGAAAGATAGATAGATAGATAGATAGACAGACAGACAGACTGATTTCAACTGGAAGCAGTGCTTACATATTGCTTAATTTTTGGTGGTTATTAAATAGTATGGGTAGGCAAGAAAAGTGCATATATCTTTTATTAGCATAAACTTACCCAAATGCGCTCTTGCATATTTAAGGCATTCAAAGTAATAATATTTCACAGCATTAATACAGTTATGTACTAGACTGGACAATGGTAAGCAGAGCCAGTACTTATATCAACAATGGCCTTATCTGTGTGAAGTTTGTATGTTCTCCCTGTGTTTGCGTGGGTTTCCTCCGGGTGCTGTGGTTTCCTCCCACACTCCAAAAAACATACTGTTAGGTTAATTGGCTGCTATCAAAATTGACCCTAGTCTCTCCCTCTCTGTCTGTGTGTGAGTGTGTGTCTATATTAGGGAATTTAGACTGTAAGCTC
>NW_027448400.1:0-44062 GCF_038048845.1 Mixophyes fleayi
TTGATTCATAATTTAATTCATGATCAATTCATGATTCATGATTCAATTCATGATTCATGATTCAATTCATGATTCATGATTCAATTCATGATTCATGATTAAATTCATGATTCATGATTCGATTCATGATTCATGATGCATGATTCAATTCATGATTCAAGATTCAATTCGTGATTCATAATTCATGATTCATGATTCAATTCATGATTCATGATTTTATTCATGATTCGAATCCTGATTCAATTCATGATTCGAATCCTGATTCAATTCATGATTCATGATTCATGATTCAATTCATGATTCATGATTCATGATTCAAATCATGATTCATGATTCAATTCATGATTCATAATTCATGATTCATGATTCATGATTCAATTCATAACTCATGATTAATGATTCATGATTCAATTCATGATTTATGATTCATGATTCATGATTCATGATTCAATTCATGATTCATGATTCAATTCATGATACATGATTCATGATTTATGATTCGATTCATGATTCATGATTCATGATTCATGATTCAATTCATGATTCATGATTCATGATTCATGATTCGTGATTCAATTCATGATTCATGATTTATGATTCAATTCATGATTCATGATTCATGATTCATGATTCGATTCATGATTCATGATTCATGATTCAATTCATGATTCATGATTCAAGATTCATGATTCATGATTCGATTCATGATTCATGATTCGATTCATGATTCATGATTCAATTCATGATTAATGATTCATGATTCAATTCATGATTCAATTCATGATTCAATTCATGATTCATGATTCGATTCATGATTCAATTCATGATTAATGATTCAATTCATGATTCAGTTCATGATTCATGATTCATGATTCAATTCATGATTCATGATTCAATTCATGATTCATGATTCAATTCATGATTCATGATTCAATTCATTTTTCATGATTCATGATTCAATTCATGATTCATAATTCATGATTCATGATTCAATTCATGATTCATGATTCAATTCATGTTTCGAATCCTGATTCAATTCATGATTCATGATTCAACTCATGATTCATGATTCATGATTCAATTCATGATTCATGATTCATGATTCATGATTCGATTCATGATTCATGATTCATGATTCATGATTCAATTCATGATTCATGATTCATGATTCAATTCATGATTCATGATTCCTTTTTATGATTCTTGATTCATGATTCATGATTCGATTCATGATTCATGATTCATGATTCAATTCATGATTCATAATTCATGATTCATGATTCAATTCATAATTCATGATTCATGATTCATGATTCAATTCATGATTCTTGATTCATGATTCATGATTCAATTCATGATTCATGATTCGATTCATGATTCATGATTCAATTCATGATTCAATTCATGATTCATGATTCATGATTCAATTTATGATTCATGATTCATTATTCATGATTCATGCTTCAATTCATGATTCAATTCATGATTCATGATTGATGAATTCAATTCATGATTCATGATTCAATTCATGATTCAATTCATGATTCATGATTCAATTCATGATTCATGATTCATGATTCAATTCATGATTCATGATTCGATTCATGAATCATAATTCATGATTTAATTCATGATTCATGATTCAAGATTCATGATTCATTATTCAATTCATGATTCACTAGCAATAATTCAATTCATGATTCGAATCCTGATTCAATTTATGATTCATGATTTGATTTATGATTCATGATTCAATTCATGATTCATGATTCATGATTCAATTCATGATTCATGATTCATGATTCATGATTCGATTTATGATTCATGATTCATGATTCATGATTCGATTCATGATTCATGATTCAATTCATGATTCATGATTCGATTCATGATTTTTGATTCATGATTCATGATTCGATTCATGATTCATGATTCATGATTCACTTCATGATTCACTTCATGATTCAATTGATGATTAATGATTCAATTCATGATTCAATTCCTGATTCATGATTCAATTCATGATTCATGATTCATGATTCAATTTATGATTCATGATTCAATTCATGATTCATAATTCGCGATTCAATTCATGATTCATGATTCATGATTCAATTCATGATTCAATTTATGATTCATGATTCATGATTCATGATTCAATTCATGATTCATGATTCAATTCATGATTCAATTCATGATTCATGATTCATGATTCAATTCATGATTCATGATTCAATTCATGATTCATGATTCATGATTCAATTCATGATTCATGATTCGATTCATGAATCATAATTCATGATTTAATTCATGATTCATGATTCAAGATTCATGATTCATTATTCAATTCATGATTCATGATTCAATTCATGATTCGAATCCTGATTCAATTTATGATTCATGATTTGATTTATGATTCATGATTCAATTCATGATTCATGATTCATGATTCAATTCATGATTCATGATTCATGATTCATGATTCGATTTATGATTCATGATTCATGATTCATGATTCGATTCATGATTCATGATTCAATTCATGATTCATGATTCGATTCATGATTTTTGATTCATGATTCATGATTCGATTCATGATTCATGATTCATGATTCACTTCATGATTCACTTCATGATTCAATTGATGATTAATGATTCAATTCATGATTCAATTCCTGATTCATGATTCAATTCATGATTCATGATTCATGATTCAATTTATGATTCATGATTCAATTCATGATTCATAATTCGCGATTCAATTCATGATTCATGATTCATGATTCAATTCATGATTCAATTTATGATTCATGATTCATGATTCATGATTCAATTCATGATTCATGATTCAATTCATGATTCAATTCATGATTCATGATTCATGATTCAATTCATGATTCATGATTCAATTCATTTTTCATGATTCATGATTCAATTCATGATTCATAATTCATGATTCATGATTCAATTCATGATTCATGATTCAATTCATGATTCGAATCCTGATTCAATTTATGATTCATGATTTGATTTATGATTCATGATTCATGATTCAATTCATGATTCATGATTCATGATTCAATTCATGATTCATGATTCATGATTCATGATTCGATTTATGATTCATGATTCATGATTCGATTCATGATTCAATTCATGATTCATGATTCGATTCATGATTTTTGATTCATGATTCATGATTCGATTCATGATTCATGATTCATGATTCATGATTCACTTCATGATTCAATTCATGATTCATGATTCAATTCATGATTCAATTCATGATTCATGATTCAATTCATGATTCATGATTTAATTCATGATTCTTGATTCAATTCATTTTTCATGATTCATGATTCAATTCATGATTCATGATTCATGATTCAATTCATGATACATGATTCATGATTTATGATTCGATTCATGATTCATGATTCATGATTCAATTCATGATTCAATTCATGATTCATGATTCATGATTCAATTTATGATTCATGATTCATTATTCATGATTCATGCTTCAATTCATGATTCAATTCATGATTCATGATTGATGAATTCAATTCATGATTCATGATTCAATTCATGATTCATGATTCAATTCATGATTCATGATTTAATTCATGATTCATGATTCGATTCATGAATCATAATTCATGATTTAATTCATGATTCATGATTCAATTCATGATTCGAATCCTGATTCAATTTATGATTCATGATTTGATTTATGATTCATGATTCATGATTCAATTCATGATTCATGATTCATGATTCAATTCATGATTCATGATTCATGATTCGATTTATGATTCATGATTCATGATTCATGATTCGATTCATGATTCATGATTCAATTCATGATTCATGATTCGATTCATGATTTTTGATTCATGATTCATGATTCGATTCATGATTCATGATTCATGATTCGATTCATGATTCATGATTCATGATTCACTTCATGATTCACTTCATGATTCACTTCATGATTCAATTGATGATTAATGATTCAATTCATGATTCAATTCATGATTCATGATTCAATTCATGATTCATGATTCAATTCATGATTCATGATTCATGATTCAATTTATGATTCATGATTCAATTCATGATTCATAATTCACGATTCAATTCATGATTCATGATTCATGATTCAATTCATGATTCAATTTATGATTCATGATTCATGATTCATGATTCAATTCATGATTCATGATTCAATTCATGATTCAATTCATGATTCATGATTCATGATTCAATTCATGATTCATGATTCAATTCATTTTTCATGATTCATGATTCAATTCATGATTCCTAATTCATGATTCATGATTCAATTCATGATTCATGATTCAATTCATGATTCGAATCCTGATTCAATTTATGATTCATGATTTGATTTATGATTCATGATTCATGATTCAATTCATGATTCATGATTCATGATTCAATTCATGATTCATGATTCGATTTATGATTCATGATTCATGATTCATGATTCGATTCATGATTCATGATTCATGATTCAATTCATGATTCATGATTCGATTCATGATTTTTGATTCATGATTCATGATTCGATTCATAATTCATGATTCATGATTCACTTCATGATTCAATTCATGATTCATGATTCAATTCATGATTCAATTCATGATTCATGATTCAATTCATGATTCATGATTAAATTCATGATTCATGATTCAATTCATTTTTCATGATTCATGATTCAATTCATGATTCATGATTCATGATTCAATTCATGATACATGATTCATGATTTATGATTCGATTCATGAATCATGATTCATGATTCAATTCTTGATTCATGACTCATGATTCATGATTCATGATTCAATTCATAATTCATGATTCATGATTCATGATTCAATTCATGATTCTTGATTCATGATTCATGATTCAATTCATGATTCATGATTCGATTCATGATTCATGATTCAATTCATGATTCAATTCATGATTCATGATTCAATTCATTTTTCATGATTCATGATTCTTGATTCATGATTCATGATTCAATTCATGATTCGATTCATGATTCATGATTCATGATTCAATTCATGATTCAATTCATGATTCATGATTCATGATTCAATTTATGATTCATGATTCATGATTCATGATTCATGATTCATGATTCATGATTCATGATTCAATTCATGATTCAATTCATGATTCATGATTGATGAATTCAATTCATGATTCATGATTCAATTCATGATTCATGATTCAATTCATAATTCATGATTCATGATTCAATTCATGATTCATGATTCGATTTATGAATCATGATTAATTATTTAATTCATGATTCATGATTCAAGATTCATGATTCATGATTCAAGATTCATGATTCATGATTCAATTCATGATTCATGATTCATGATTCAATTCATGATTCATGATTCATGAGTCAATTCATGATTCATGATTCATGAGTCAATTCATGATTCATGATTCAATTCATAATTCATGATTCATGATTCATGATTCATGATTCATGATTCGATTCATGATTCATGATTCAATTCATGATTCATGATTCGATTCATGATTTTTGATTCATGATTCATGATTCGATTCATGATTCATGATTCATGATTCACTTCATGATTCACTTCATGATTCAATTGATGATTAATGATTCAATTCATGATTCAATTCATGATTCATGATTCAATTCATGATTCATGATTCAATTCATGATTCATGATTCATGATTCAATTCATGATACATGATTCATGATTTATGATTCGATTCATGATTCATGATTCAATTCATGATTCAATTCATGATTCATGATTCATGAATCAATTTATGATTTATGATTCATTATTCATGATTCATGCTTCAATTCATGATTCAATTCATGATTCATGATTGATGAATTCAATTCATGATTCATGATTCAATTCATGATTCATGATTCAATTCATGATTCATGATTCATGATTCAATTCATGATTCATGATTCGATTCATGAATCATAATTCATGATTTAATTCATGATTCATGATTCAAGATTCATGATTCATTATTCAATTCATGATTCATGATTCAATTCATGATTCGAATCTGATTCAATTTATGATTCATGATTTGATTTATGATTCATGATTCATGATTCAATTCATGATTCATGATTCATGATTCAATTCATGATTCATGATTCATGATTCGATTTATGATTCATGATTCATGATTCATGATTCGATTCATGATTCATGATTCAATTCATGATTCATGATTCGATTCATGATTTTTGATTCATGATTCATGATTCGATTCATGATTCATGATTCATGATTCGATTCATGATTCATGATTCATGATTCACTTCATGATTCACTTCATGATTCACTTCATGATTCAATTGATGATTAATGATTCAATTCATGATTCAATTCATGATTCATGATTCAATTCATGATTCATGATTCAATTCATGATTCATGATTAATGATTCAATTTATGATTCATGATTCAATTCATGATTCATAATTCACGATTCAATTCATGATTCATGATTCATGATTCAATTCATGATTCAATTAATGATTCATGATTCATGATTCATGATTCAATTCATGATTCATGATTCAATTCATGATTCAATTCATGATTCATGATTCATGATTCAATTCATGATTCATGATTCAATTCATTTTTCATGATTCATGATTCAATTCATGATTCATAATTCATGATTCATGATTCAATTCATGATTCATGATTCAATTCATGATTCGAATCCTGATTCAATTTATGATTCATGATTTGATTTATGATTCATGATTCATGATTCAATTCATGATTCATGATTCATGATTCAATTCATGATTCATGATTCGATTTATGATTCATGATTCATGATTCATGATTCGATTCATGATTCATGATTCATGATTCAATTCATGATTCATGATTCGATTCATGATTTTTGATTCATGATTCATGATTCGATTCATGATTCATGATTCATGATTCACTTCATGATTCAATTCATGATTCATGATTCAATTCATGATTCAATTCATGATTCATGATTCAATTCATGATTCATGATTTAATTCATGATTCATGATTCAATTCATTTTTCATGATTCATGATTCAATTCATGATTCATGATTCATGATTCAATTCATGATACATGATTCATGATTTATGATTCGATTCATGATTCATGATTCATGATTCAATTCTTGATTCATGACTCATGATTCATGATTCATGATTCAATTCATAATTCATGATTCATGATTCATGATTCAATTCATGATTCTTGATTCATGATTCATGATTCAATTCATGATTCATGATTCGATTCATGATTCATGATTCAATTCATGATTCAATTCATGATTCATGATTCAATTCATTTTTCATGATTCATGATTCTTGATTCATGATTCATGATTCAATTCATGATTCAATTCATGATTCATGATTCATGATTCAATTTATGATTCATGATTCATGATTCATGATTCATGATTCATGATTCATGATTCATGATTCAATTCATGATTCAATTCATGATTCATGATTGATGAATTCAATTCATGATTCATGATTCAATTCATGATTCATGATTCAATTCATAATTCATGATTCATGATTCAATTCATGATTCATGATTCGATTTATGAATCATGATTAATTATTTAATTCATGATTCATGATTCAAGATTCATGATTCATGATTCAAGATTCATGATTCATGATTCAATTCATGATTCATGATTCATGATTCAATTCATGATTCATGATTCATGAGTCAATTCATGATTCATGATTCAATTCATAATTCATGATTCATGATTCATGATTCATGATTCATGATTCGATTCATGATTCATGATTCAATTCATGATTCATGATTCGATTCATGATTTTTGATTCATGATTCATGATTCGATTCATGATTCATGATTCATGATTCACTTCATGATTCACTTCATGATTCAATTGATGATTAATGATTCAATTCATGATTCAATTCATGATTCATGATTCAATTCATGATTCATGATTCAATTCATGATTCATGATTCATGATTCAATTTATGATTCATGATTCAATTCATGATTCATAATTCGCGATTCAATTCATGATTCATGATTCATGATTCAATTCATGATTCAATTTATGATTCATGATTCATGATTCATGATTCAATTCATGATTCATGATTCAATTCATGATTCAATTCATGATTCATGATTCATGATTCAATTCATGATTCATGATTCAATTCATTTTTCATGATTTATGATTCAATTCATGATTCATAATTCATGATTCATGATTCAATTCATGATTCATGATTCAATTCATGATTCATGATTCAATTCATGATTCGAATCCTGATTCAATTTATGATTCATGATTTGATTTATTATTCATGATTCATGATTCAATTCATGATTTATGATTCATGATTCAATTCATGATTCATGATTCATGATTCATGATTCGATTTATGATTCATGATTCATGATTCATGATTCGATTCATGATTCAATTCATGATTCATGATTCGATTCATGATTTTTGATTCATGATTCATGATTCGATTCATGATTCATGATTCATGATTCATGATTCACTTCATGATTCAATTCATGATTCATGATTCAATTCATGATTCAATTCATGATTCATGATTCAATTCATGATTCATGATTTAATTCATGATTCATGATTCAATTCATTTTTCATGATTCATGATTCAATTCATGATTCATGATTCATGATTCAATTCATGATACATGATTCATGATTTATGATTCGATTCATGATTCATGATTCATGATTCAATTCATGATTCAATTCATGATTCATGATTCATGATTCAATTTATGATTCATGATTCATTATTCATGATTCATGCTTCAATTCATGATTCAATTCATGATTCATGATTGATGAATTCAATTCATGATTCATGATTCAATTCATGATTCATGATTCAATTCATGATTCATGATTCATGATTCAATTCATGATTCATGATTCGATTCATGAATCATAATTCATGATTTAATTCATGATTCATGATTCAAGATTCATGATTCATTATTCAATTCATGATTCATGATTCAATTCATGATTCGAATCCTGATTCAATTTATGATTCATGATTTGATTTATGATTCATGATTCATGATTCAATTCATGATTCATGATTCATGATTCAATTCATGATTCATGATTCATGATTCATGATTCGATTTATGATTCATGATTCATGATTCATGATTCGATTCATGATTCATGATTCAATTCATGATTCATGATTCGATTCATGATTTTTGATTCATGATTCATGATTCGATTCATGATTCATGATTCATGATTCACTTCATGATTCACTTTATGATTCAATTGATGATTAATGATTCAATTCATGATTCAATTCATGATTCATGATTCAATTCATGATTCATGATTCAATTCATGATTCATGATTCATGATTCAATTTATGATTCATGATTCAATTCATGATTCATAATTCACGATACAATTCATGATTCATGATTCATGATTCAATTCATGATTCAATTTATGATTCATGATTCATGATTCATGATTCAATTCATGATTCATGATTCAATTCATGATTCAATTCATGATTCATGATTCATGATTCAATTCATGATTCATGATTCAATTCATTTTTCATGATTCATGATTCAATTCATGATTCATAATTCATGATTCATGATTCAATTCATGATTCATGATTCAATTCATGATTCATGATTCATGATTCAATTCATGATTCATGATTCATGATTCATGATTCGATTTATGATTCATGATTCATGATTCGATTCATGATTCATGATTCAATTCATGATTCATGATTCGATTCATGATTTTTGATTCATGATTCATGATTCGATTCATGATTCATGATTCATGATTCACTTCATGATTCACTTTATGATTCAATTGATGATTAATGATTCAATTCATGATTCAATTCATGATTCATGATTCAATTCATGATTCATGATTCAATTCATGATTCATGATTCATGATTCAATTTATGATTCATGATTCAATTCATGATTCATAATTCACGATTCAATTCATGATTCATGATTCATGATTCAATTCATGATTCAATTTATGATTCATGATTCATGATTCATGATTCAATTCATGATTCATGATTCAATTCATGATTCAATTCATGATTCATGATTCATGATTCAATTCATGATTCATGATTCAATTCATTTTTCATGATTCATGATTCAATTCATGATTCATAATTCATGATTCATGATTCAATTCATGATTCATGATTCAATTCATGATTCATGATTCATGATTCAATTCATGATTCATGATTCGATTTATGATTCATGATTCATGATTCATGATTCGATTCATGATTCATGATTCATGATTCAATTCATGATTCATGATTCGATTCAGGATTTTTGATTCATGATTCATGATTCGATTCATGATTCATGATTCATGATTCACTTCATGATTCAATTCATGATTCATGATTCAATTCATGATTCAATTCATGATTCATGATTCAATTCATGATTCATGATTTAATTCATGATTCATGATTCAATTCATTTTTCATGATTCATGATTCAATTCATGATTCATGATTCATGATTCAATTCATGATACATGATTCATGATTTATGATTCGATTCATGATTCATGATTCATGATTCAATTCATGATTCATGACTCATGATTCATAATTCATGATTCAATTCATAATTCATGATTCATGATTCATGATTCAATTCATGATTCTTGATTCATGATTCATGATTCAATTCATGATTCGATTCATGATTCATGATTCAATTCATGATTCAATTCATGATTCATGATTCAATTCATTTTTCATGATTCATGATTCAATTCATGATTCATAATTCATGATTCATGATTCAATTCATGATTCATGATTCAATTCATGTTTCGAATCCTGATTCAATTCATGATTCATGATTCAACTCATGATTCATAATTCATGATTCAATTCATGATTCATGATTCATGATTCATGATTCATGATTCGATTCATGATTAATGATTCATGATTCATGATTCAATTCATGATTCATGATTCATGATTCAATTCATGATTCATGATTCCTTTTTATGATTCTTGATTCATGATTCATGATTCGATTCATGATTCATGATTCAATTCATGATTCATAATTCATGATTCATGATTCAATTCATGATTCATGATTCATGATTCATGATTCATGATTCAATTCATAATTCATGATTCATGATTCATGATTCAATTCATGATTCTTGATTCATGATTCATGATTCAATTCATGATTCATGATTCGATTCATGATTCATGATTCATGATTCAATTCATGATTCAATTCATGATTCATGATTCATGATTCAATTTATGATTCATGATTCATGATTCATGATTCATGATTCATGATTCATGATTCAATTCATGATTCAATTCATGATTCATGATTGATGAATTCAATTCATGATTCATGATTCAATTCATGATTCATGATTCAATTCATAATTCATGATTCATGATTCAATTCATGATTCATGATTCGATTTATGAATCATGATTAATTATTTAATTCATGATTCATGATTCAAGATTCATGATTCATGATTCAATTCATGATTCATGATTCAATTCATGATTCATGATTCATGAGTCAATTCATGATTCATGATTCAATTCATAATTCATGATTCATGATTCATGATTCATGATTCAAATCATGATTCATGATTCAATTTATGATTCATGATTCATGATTCAATTCATGATTCATGATTCGTTTCATGATTCTTGATTCATGATTCATGATTCGATTCATGATTCATGATTCAATTCATGATTCATGATTCATGATTCAATTCATGATTCATAATTCATGATTCATGATTCAATTCATAACTCATGATTAATGATTCATGATTCAATTCATGATTTATGATTCATGATTCATGATTCATGATTCAATTCATGATTCATGATTCATGATTCAATTCATGATTCATGATTCATGATTCAATTCATGATTCACTTCATGATTCATGATTCAATTTATTAATCATGATTCGTGATTTAATTCATGATTCAATTCATGATTCATGATTCAATTCAGGATTCAATTCATGATTCATGATTCATGATTCAATTCATGATTCATGATTCATGATTCAATTCATGATTCATGATTCGATTCATGATTCATGATTCAATTCATGATTCGAATCCTGATTCAATTTATGATTCATGATTTGATTTATGATTCATGATTCATGATTCATGATTCAATTCATGATTCATGATTTGATTTATGATTCATGATTCATGATTCAATTCATGATTCATGATTCATGATTCATGATTCAATTCATGATTCATGATTCATGATTCATGATTCGATTTCTGATTAATGATTCATGATTCATGATTCAATTCATGATTCATGATTCATGATTCAATTCATGATTCATGATTCAATTCGTGATTCATGATTCATGATTTATGATTAAATTCATGATTCAATTAATGATTCATGATTCATGATTCAATTCATGATTCATGATTCAATTCATGATTCATGATTCATGATTCATGATTCAATTCATGATTCATGATTCGATTCATGATTCATGATTCAATTCATGATTCATGATTCAATTCATGATTCAATGCATGATTCGATTCATGATTCAATTCATGATTCATGATTCAATTCATGAATCATGATTCATTATTCGATTCGTGATTCAATTCATGATTTATGATTCGATTCATGATTCATAATTCAATTCATGATTAATGATTCATGATTCAATTCATAATTCATGATTCATGATTCAATTCATGATTCAATTCATGATTCATGATTCATGATTCAATTTATGATTCATGATTCATGATTCATGATTCATGATTCAATTCATGATTCATGATTCATGATTCAATTCATGATTCATGATTCAATTCATGATTCATGATTCATGATTTATGATTAAATTCATGATTCAATTAATGATTCATGATTCATGATTCAATTCATGATTCATGATTCAATTCATGATTCATGATTCAATTCATGATTCATGATTCATGATTCAATTCATGATTCATGATTCATGAATTATGATTCAATTCATAATTCATGATTCATGATTCATGATTCAATTCATGATTCATGATTCAATTCATGATTCTTGATTCATGATTCAATTCATAAATCATGATTCATGATTCAATTCATGATTCATGATTCATGATTCAATTCATGATTCAAGATTCATGATTCAATTCATGATTCATGATTCATGATTCAATTCATGATTCATGATTCATGATTCAATTCATGATTCATGATTCAATTCATGATTCATGATTCGATTCATGATTCATGATTTATGATTTAATTCATGATTCATGATTCAATTCATGATTCAATTCATGACTCATGAATCATGATTCAATTTATGATTCATGATTCATGATTCATGATTGATGAATTCAATTCATGATTCATGATTCATAATTTATGATTTAATTCATGATTCAATTCATGTTTCATGATTCATGATTCAAATTCATGATTCATGATTCATGATTCAATTCATGATTCATGATTCAATTCATGATTCATGATTCGTGTTTCATTTCATGATTCATGATTCATGATTCAATTCATGATTCATGATTCATGATTCAATTCATGATTCATGATTCATGATTAAATTCATGATTCAATTCATGATTCATGATTCATGATTCAATTTATTATTCATGATTCGTGATTCAATTCATGATTCAATTCATGATTCATGATTCATTTCAGGATTCAATTTATGATTCATGATTCATGATTCAATTCATGATTCATGATTCATGATTCAATTCATGATTCATGATTCGATTCATGATTCATGATTCATTATTCAAATCATGATTTATAATTCATGATTCATGATTCAATTCATGATTCATGATTCAATTCATGATTCGAATCCTGATTCAATTTATGATTCATGATTTGATTTATGATTCATGATTCATGATTCATGATTCAATTTATGATTCATGATTTGATTTATGATTCATGATTCATGATTCATGATTCAATTCATGATTCATGATTCATGATTCATGATTCAATTCATGATTCATGATTCATGATTCAATTCATGATTCATGATTCGATTAATGATTTTTGATTCATGATTCATGATTCGATTCATGATTCATGATTCATGATTCACTTCATGATTCATGATTCATGATTCATGATTCATGATTCAATTCATAATTCATGATTCATGATTCAATTCATAATTCATGAATTATGATTCAATTCATGATTCTTGATTCATGATTCATGATTCGATTCATGATTCATGATTCATGATTCATGATTCATGATTCAATTCATGATTCTTGATTCATGATTCATGATTCGATTCATGATTCATGATTCATGATTCATGATTCAATTCATGATTCACGATTCATGATTCGATTCATGATTCATGATTCATGATTCAATTCATGATTCAATTCATGATTCATGATTCAATTCATGATTCATGATTCAATTCATGATTCAATTCATGATTCATGATTCGATTCATGATTCTTGATTCATGATTTATGATTCAATTCATGGTTCATGATTCATGATTCAATTCATAATTCATAATTCACGATTCATGACTCAATTCATGATTCATGTTTCATGATTCAATTCATGTTTCATGATTCATTATTCGATTCATGATTCATGATTAATGATTCAATTCATGATTCATGATTCAATTCATGATTCATGATTCATGTTTCATTTCATGATTCATGATTCATGATTTAATTCATGATTCATGATTCATGATTCAATTCATGATTCATGATTCATGATTCAATTCATGATTCACTTCATGATTCATGATTCATGATTCAATTTATTAATCATGATTCGTGATTTAATTCATGATTCAATTCATGATTCATGATTCGATTCATGATTCATGATTCAATTCATGATTCGAATCCTGATTCAATTTATGATTCATGATTTGATTTATGATTCATGATTCATGATTCAATTCATGATTCATGATTTTATTTATGATTCATGATTCATGATTCAATTCATGATTCATGATTCATGATTCATGATTCAATTCATGATTCATGATTCATGATTCATGATTCGATTTCTGATTCATGATTCATGATTCATGATTCAATTCATGATTCATGATTCAATTCATGATTTTTGATTCATGATTCATGATTCAATTCATGATTCATGATTTGATTTATGATTCATGATTCATGATTCAATTCATGATTCATGATTCATGATTCATGATTCAATTCATGATTCATGATTCATGATTCATGATTCGATTTCTGATTCATGATTCATGCTTCATGATTCAATTCATGATTCATGATTCAATTCATGATTCATGATTCATGATTCAATTCATGATTCATGATTCAATTCATGATTCATGATTCAATTCATGATTCATGATTCATGATTCAATTCATGATTCATGATTCAATTCATGATTCATGATTCATGATTCAATTCATGATTCATGATTCATGATTCATGATTCATGAATCAATTCAAGATTCATGATTCGATTCATGATTCATGATTCATGATTCAATTCATGATGCATGATTCAATTCATGATTCATGATTCAATTCATGATTCATGATTCGATTCATGATTCATGATTCAATTCATGATTCATGATTCATGATGCAATTCATGATTCATGATTCATGATTCAATTCATGATTCAATTCATGACTCATGAATCATGATTCAATTTATGATTCATGATTCATGATTCATGATTGATGAATTCAATTCATGATTCATGATTTATGATTTAATTCAAGATTCAATTCATAATTTATGATTCAATTCATGATTCATGATTCAATTCATGATTCATGATTCAATTCATGATTCATGATTCAATTCATGATTCAATTTATGATTCATGATTCATGATTCAATTCATGATTCATGATTCAATTCATGATTCATGATTCAATTCATGATTCATGATTCATGATTCAATTCATGATTCATGATTCAATTCATGATTCATGATTCATGATTCATGATTCATGATTCAATTCATGATTCATGATTCATGATTCAATTCATGATTCATGATTCAATTCATGATTCAATTCATGATTCATGATTTGAGTCATGATTCTTGATTCATGATTCATGATTCGATTCATGATTCATGATTCATGATTCAATTCATGATTCATGATTCAATTCATGATTCAAGATTCATGATTCGATTCATGATTCATGATTCAATTCATGATTCATGATTCAATCCATGATTCATGATTCATGATTCGATTCGTGATTCAATTCATGATTCATGATTCGATTCATGATTCATAATTCAATTCATGATTAATGATTCATGATTCAATTCATGATTCATGATTCATGATTCGATTCATGATTCATGATTCATGATTCACTTTATGATTCAATTCATGATTCATGATTCAATTCATGATTCAATTCATGATTCATGATTCAATTCATGATTCATGATTTAATTCATGATTCATGATTCAATTCATTTTTCATGATTCATGATTCAATTCATGATTCATGATTCATGATTCAATTCATGATACATGATTCATGATTTATGATTCGATTCATGATTCATGATTCATGATTCAATTCATGATTCATGACTCATGATTCATGATTCATGATTCAATTCATAATTCATGATTCATGATTCATGATTCAATTCATGATTCTTGATTCATGATTCATGATTCAATTCATGATTCATGATTCGATTCATGATTCATGATTCAATTCATGATTCAATTCATGATTCATGATTCAATTCATTTTTCATGATTCATGATTCAATTCATGATTCATAATTCATGATTCATGATTCAATTCATGATTCATGATTCAATTCATGTTTCGAATCCTGATTCAATTCATGATTCATGATTCAACTCATGATTCATAATTCATGATTCAATTCATGATTCAATTCATGATTCATGATTCATGATTCAATTCATGATTCATGATTCCTTTTTATGATTCTTGATTCATGATTCATGATTCGATTCATGATTCATGATTCAATTCATGATTCATAATTCATGATTCATGATTCAATTCATGATTCATGATTCATGATTCATGATTCATGATTCAATTCATAATTCATGATTCATGATTCATGATTCAATTCATGATTCTTGATTCATGATTCATGATTCAATTCATGATTCATGATTCGATTCATGATTCATGATTCATGATTCAATTCATGATTCAATTCATGATTCATGATTCATGATTCAATTTATGATTCATGATTCATGATTCATGATTCAATTCATGATTCAATTCATGATTCATGATTGATGAATTCAATTCATGATTCATGATTCAATTCATGATTCATGATTCAATTCATAATTCATGATTCATGATTCAATTCATGATTCATGATTCGATTTATGAATCATGATTAATTATTTAATTCATGATTCATGATTCAAGATTCATGATTCATGATTCAATTCATGATTCATGATTCAATTCATGATTCATGATTCATGAGTCAATTCATGATTCATGATTCAATTCATAATTCATGATTCATGATTCATGATTCATGATTCAATTTATGATTCATGATTCATGATTCAATTCATGATTCATGATTCGTTTCATGATTCTTGATTCATGATTCATGATTCGATTCATGATTCATGATTCAATTCATGATTCATGATTCATGATTCAATTCATGATTCATAATTCATGATTCATGATTCAATTCATAACTCATGATTAATGATTCATGATTCAATTCATGATTTATGATTCATGATTCATGATTCATGATTCAATTCATGATTCATGATTCATGATTCAATTCATGATTCATGATTCATGATTCAATTCATGATTCACTTCATGATTCATGATTCAATTTATTAATCATGATTCGTGATTTAATTCATGATTCAATTCATGATTCATGATTCAATTCAGGATTCAATTCATGATTCATGATTCATGATTCAATTCATGATTCATGATTCATGATTCAATTCATGATTCATGATTCGATTCATGATTCATGATTCAATTCATGATTCGAATCCTGATTCAATTTATGATTCATGATTTGATTTATGATTCATGATTCATGATTCATGATTCAATTCATGATTCATGATTTGATTTATGATTCATGATTCATGATTCAATTCATGATTCATGATTCATGATTCATGATTCAATTCATGATTCATGATTCATGATTCATGATTCGATTTCTGATTAATGATTCATGATTCATGATTCAATTCATGATTCATGATTCATGACTCAATTCATGATTCATGATTCAATTCGTGATTCATGATTCATGATTTATGATTAAATTCATGATTCAATTAATGATTCATGATTCATGATTCAATTCATGATTCATGATTCAATTCATGATTCATGATTCATGATTCATGATTCAATTCATGATTCATGATTCGATTCATGATTCATGATTCATGATTCAATTCATGATTCATGATTCAATTCATGATTCAATGCATGATTCGATTCATGATTCAATTCATGATTCATGATTCAATTCATGAATCATGATTCATTATTCGATTCGTGATTCTATTCATGATTTATGATTCGATTCATGATTCATAATTCAATTCATGATTAATGATTCATGATTCAATTCATAATTCATGATTCATGATTCAATTCATGATTCAATTCATGATTCATGATTCATGATTCAATTTATGATTCATGATTCATGATTCATGATTCATGATTCAATTCATGATTCATGATTCATGATTCAATTCATGATTCATGATTCAATTCATGATTCATGATTCATGATTTATGATTAAATTCATGATTCAATTAATGATTCATGATTCATGATTCAATTCATGATTCATGATTCAATTCATGATTCATGATTCAATTCATGATTCATGATTCATGATTCAATTCATGATTCATGATTCATGAATTATGATTCAATTCATAATTCATGATTCATGATTCATGATTCAATTCATGATTCATGATTCAATTCATGATTCTTGATTCATGATTCAATTCATAAATCATGATTCATGATTCAATTCATGATTCATGATTCATGATTCAATTCATGATTCAAGATTCATGATTCAATTCATGATTCATGATTCATGATTCAATTCATGATTCATGATTCATGATTCAATTCATGATTCATGATTCAATTCATGATTCATGATTCGATTCATGATTCATGATTTATGATTTAATTCATGATTCATGATTCATGATTCAATTTATGATTCATGATTCATGATTCATGATTGATGAATTCAATTCATGATTCATGATTCATAATTTATGATTTAATTCATGATTCAATTCATGTTTCATGATTCATGATTCAAATTCATGATTCATGATTCATGATTCAATTCATGATTCATGATTCAATTCATGATTCATGATTCGTGTTTCATTTCATGATTCATGATTCATGATTCAATTCATGATTCATGATTCATGATTCAATTCATGATTCATGATTCATGATTAAATTCATGATTCAATTCATGATTCATGATTCATGATTCAATTTATTATTCATGATTCGTGATTCAATTCATGATTCAATTCATGATTCATGATTCAATTCAGGATTCAATTTATGATTCATGATTCATGATTCAATTCATGATTCATGATTCATGATTCAATTCATGATTCATGATTCGATTCATGATTCATGATTCATTATTCAAATCATGATTTATAATTCATGATTCATGATTCAATTCATGATTCATGATTCAATTCATGATTCGAATCCTGATTCAATTTATGATTCATGATTTGATTTATGATTCATGATTCATGATTCATGATTCAATTTATGATTCATGATTTGATTTATGATTCATGATTCATGATTCATGATTCAATTCATGATTCATGATTCATGATTCATGATTCAATTCATGATTCATGATTCATGATTCAATTCATGATTCATGATTCGATTAATGATTTTTGATTCATGATTCATGATTCGATTCATGATTCATGATTCATGATTCACTTCATGATTCATGATTCATGATTCATGATTCATGATTCAATTCATAATTCATGATTCATGATTCAATTCATAATTCATGAATTATGATTCAATTCATGATTCTTGATTCATGATTCATGATTCGATTCATGATTCATGATTCATGATTCAATTCATGATTCTTGATTCATGATTCATGATTCGATTCATGATTCATGATTCATGATTCATGATTCAATTCATGATTCACGATTCATGATTCGATTCATGATTCATGATTCATGATTCAATTCATGATTCAATTCATGATTCATGATTCAATTCATGATTCATGATTCAATTCATGATTCAATTCATGATTCATGATTCGATTCATGATTCTTGATTCATGATTTATGATTCAATTCATGGTTCATGATTCATGATTCAATTCATAATTCATAATTCACGATTCATGACTCAATTCATGATTCATGTTTCATGATTCAATTCATGTTTCATGATTCATTATTCGATTCATGATTCATGATTAATGATTCAATTCATGATTCATGATTCAATTCATGATTCATGATTCATGTTTCATCTCATGATTCATGATTCATGATTTAATTCATGATTCATGATTCATGATTCAATTCATGATTCATGATTCATGATTCAATTCATGATTCACTTCATGATTCATGATTCATGATTCAATTTATTAATCATGATTCGTGATTTAATTCATGATTCAATTCATGATTCATGATTCAATTCAGGATTCAATGCATGATTCATGATTCATGATTCAATTCATGATTCATGATGCATGATTCAATTCATGATTCATGATTCGATTCATGATTCATGATTCAATTCATGATTCGAATCCTGATTCAATTTATGATTCATGATTTGATTTATGATTCATGATTCATGATTCAATTCATGATTCATGATTTGATTTATGATTCATGATTCATGATTCAATTCATGATTCATGATTCATGATTCATGATTCAATTCATGATTCATGATTCATGATTCATGATTCGATTTCTGATTCATGATTCATGATTCATGATTCAATTCATGATTCATGATTCAATTCATGATTTTTGATTCATGATTCATGATTCGATCCATGATTCATGATTCATGAATCACTTCATGATTCATGATTAATGATTCATGCTTCATGATTCAATTCATGATTCATGATTCAATTCATGATTCATGATTCATGATTCAATTCATGATTCATGATTCAATTCATGATTCATGATTCAATTCATGATTCATGATTCATGATTCAATTCATGATTCATGATTCAATTCATGATTCATGATTCATGATTCAATTCATGATTCATGATTCATGATTCATGATTCATGAATCAATTCAAGATTCATGATTCGATTCATGATTCATGATTCATGATTCAATTCATGATGCATGATTCAATTCATGATTCATGATTCAATTCATGATTCATGATTCGATTCATGATTCATGATTCAATTCATGATTCATGATTCATGATGCAATTCATGATTCATGATTCATGATTCAATTCATGATTCAATTCATGACTCATGAATCATGATTCAATTTATGATTCATGATTCATGATTCATGATTGATGAATTCAATTCATGATTCATGATTTATGATTTAATTCAAGATTCAATTCATAATTTATGATTCAATTCATGATTCATGATTCAATTCATGATTCATGATTCAATTCATGATTCATGATTCAATTCATGATTCAATCTATGATTCATGATTCATGATTCAATTCATGATTCATGATTCAATTCATGATTCATGATTCAATTCATGATTCATGATTCATGATTCAATTCATGATTCATGATTCAATTCATGATTCATGATTCATGATTCATGATTCATGATTCAATTCATGATTCATGATTCATGATTCAATTCATGATTCATGATTCAATTCATGATTCAATTCATGATTCATGATTTGAGTCATGATTCTTGATTCATGATTCATGATTCGATTCATGATTCATGATTCATGATTCAATTCATGATTCATGATTCAATTCATGATTCAAGATTCATGATTCGATTCATGATTCATGATTCAATTCATGATTCATGATTCAATTCATGATTCATGATTCATGATTCGATTCGTGATTCAATTCATGATTCATGATTCGATTCATGATTCATAATTCAATTCATGATTAATGATTCATGATTCAATTCATGATTCATGATTCATGATTCAATTCATGATTCATGATTCATGATTCAATTCATGATTCATGATTCAATTCATGATTCATGATTCAATTCATGATTCATGATTCGATTCATGATTCATGATTCAATTCATGATTCATGATTCAATTCATGATTCATGATTCATGATTCAATTCATGATTCAATTCATGACTCATGAATCATAATTCAATTTATGATTCATGATTCATGATTGATGAATTCAATTCATGATTCATGATTCATGATTTATGATTCAATTCAAGATTCAATTCATGATTCATGATTCAATTCATGATTCATGATTCATGATTTAATTCATGATTCATGATTCAATTCATGATTCATGATTCATGATTCAATTCATGATTCAATTTATGATTCATGATTCATGATTTAATTCATGATTCAATTCATGATTCATGATTCAATTCATGATTCAATTCATGATTCATGATTCATGATTAAATTCATGATTCATGATTCAATTCATGATTCATGATTCGATTCATGATTCATGATCCATGATTCAAATTATGATTTATGATTCATGATTCATGATTCATGATTCATGATTCATGATTCAATTCATGATTCATGATTCGATTCATGATTCATGATTCATGATTCAATTCATGATTCATGATTCAATTCATGATTCAATTCATGATTCATGATTCGATTCATGATTCTTGATTCATGATTCATGATTCGATTCATGATTCATGATTCATGATTCAATTCATGATTCATGATTCAATTCATGATTCAAGATTCATGATTCGATTCATGATTCATGATTCAATTCATGATTCATGATTCAATTCATGATTCATGATTCATGATTCGATTCGTGATTCAATTCATGATTCATGATTCGATTCATGATTCATAATTCAATTCATGATTAAAGATTCATGATTCAATTCATAATTCATGATTCATGATTCAATTCATGATTCAATTCATGATTCATGATTCATGATTCAATTTATGATTCATGATTCATGATTCATGATTCATGATTCAATTCATGATTCATGATTCATGATTCAATTCATGATTCATGATTCATGATTTATGATTCAATTCATGATTCAATTCATGATTCATGATTCATGATTCAATTCATGAATCATGATTCAATTCATGATTCATGATTCAATTCATGATTCATGATTCATGATTCAATTCATGATTCATGATTCATGAATTATGATTCAATTCATGATTCATGATTCATGATTCAATTCATAATTCATGATTCATGATTCATGATTCAATTCATGATTCATGATTCAATTCATGATTCTTGATTCATGATTCATGATTCAATTCATGATTCATGATTCATGATTCAATTCATGATTCATGATTCATGATTCATGATTCAATTCATGATTCAAGATTCATGATTCAATTCATGATTCATGTTTCATGATTCAATTCATGATTCATGATTCATGATTCAATTCATGATTCATGATTCAATTCATGATTCATGATTCGATTCATGATTCATGATTCAATTCATGATTCATGATTTATGATTTAATTCATGATTCATGATTCAATTCATGATTCAATTCATGACTCATGAATCATGATTTAATTTATGATTCATGATTCATGATTCATGATTGATGAATTCAATTCATGATTCATGATTCATGATTCAATTCATGATTCAATTCATGATTCATGATTCAATTCATGATTCATGATTCATGATTCAATTCATGATTCAATTCATGATTCATGATTCAATTCATGATTTATGATTCAATTCATGATTCATGATTCGATTCATGATTCATGATTCATGATTCAATTCATGATTTATGATTCATGATTCATGATTCAATTCATGATTCATGATTCAATTCATGATTCGAATCCTGATTCAATTCACGATTCATGATTCAATTCATGATTCATGATTCATGATTCATAATTCATGATTCAATTCATGATTCATGATTCAATTCATGATTCATGATTCAATTCATGATTCAATTCATGATTCATGATTCGATTCTTGATTCTTGATTCATGATTCATGATTCAATTCATGATTCATGATTCATGATTCAATTCATGATTCATGATTCATGATTCAATTCATGATTCATGATTCAATTCATGATTCATGATTCAATTCATGATTCATGATTTGATTCATGATTCATGATTCAATTCATGATTCATGATTCAATTCATGATTCATGATTCATGATTCAATTCATGATTCAATTCATGACTCATGAATCATAATTCAATTTATGATTCATGATTCATGATTGATGAATTCAATTCATGATTAATGATTCATGATTTATGATTCAATTCATGATTCATGATTCATGATTTAATTCATGATTCATGATTCAATTCATGATTCATGATTCATGATTCAATTCATGATTCAATTTATGATTCATGATTCATGATTTAATTCATGATTCAATTCATGATTCATGATTCAATTCATGATTCAATTCATGATTCATGATTCATGATTCAATTCATGATTCATGATTCAATTCATGATTCATGATTCGATTCATGATTCATGATCCATGATTCAATTCATGATTTATGATTCATGATTCATGATTCATGATTCAATTCATGATTCATGATTCGATTCATGATTCATGATTCATGATTCAATTCATGATTCATGATTCAATTCATGATTCAATTCATGATTCATGATTCGATTCATGATTCTTGATTCATGATTCATGATTCGATTCATGATTCATGATTCATGATTCAATTCATGATTCATGATTCAATTCATGATTCAAGATTCATGATTCGATTCATGATTCATGATTCAATTCATGATTCATGATTCAATTCATGATTCATGATTCATGATTCGATTCGTGATTCAATTCATGATTCATGATTCGATTCATGATTCATAATTCAATTCATGATTAAAGATTCATGATTCAATTCATAATTCATGATTCATGATTCAATTCATGATTCAATTCATGATTCATGATTCATGATTCAATTTATGATTCATGATTCATGATTCATGATTCATGATTCAATTCATGATTCATGATTCATGATTCAATTCATGATTCATGATTCATGATTTATGATTCAATTCATGATTCAATTCATGATTCATGATTCATGATTCAATTCATGATTCATGATTCAATTCATGATTCATGATTCAATTCATGATTCATGATTCATGATTCAATTCATGATTCATGATTCATGAATTATGATTCAATTCATGATTCATGATTCAATTCATAATTCATGATTCATGATTCATGATTCAATTCATGATTCATGATTCAATTCATGATTCTTGATTCATGATTCATGATTCAATTCATGATTCATGATTCATGATTCAATTCATGATTCATGATTCATGATTCATGATTCAATTCATGATTCAAGATTCATGATTCAATTCATGATTCATGATTCATGATTCAATTCATGATTCATGATTCATGATTCAATTCATGATTCATGATTCAATTCATGATTCATGATTCGATTCATGATTCATGATTCAATTCATGATTCATGATTTATGATTTAATTCATGATTCATGATTCAATTCATGATTCAATTCATGACTCATGAATCATGATTTAATTTATGATTCATGATTCATGATTCATGATTGATGAATTCAATTCATGATTCATGATTCATGATTCATGATTCAATTCATGATTCAATTCATGATTCATGATTCATGATTCAATTCATGATTCATGATTCATGATTCAATTCATGATTCAATTCATGATTCATGATTCAATTCATGATTTATGATTCAATTCATGATTCATGATTCGATTCATGATTCATGATTCATGATTCAATTCATGATTTATGATTCATGATTCATGATTCAATTCATGATTCATGATTCAATTCATGATTCGAATCCTGATTCAATTCATGATTCATGATTCAATTCATGATTCATGATTCATGATTCATAATTCATGATTCTATTCATGATTTATGATTCAATTCATGATTCATGATTCAATTCATGATTCAATTCATGATTCATGATTCGATTCTTGATTCTTGATTCATGATTCATGATTCGATTCATGATTCATGATTCATGATTCAATTCATGATTCAATTCATGACTCATGAATCATAATTCAATTTATGATTCATGATTCATGATTGATGAATTCAATTCATGATTCATGATTCATGATTTATGATTCAATTCAAGATTCAATTCATGATTCATGATTCAATTCATGATTCATGATTCATGATTCAATTCATGATTCATGATTCATGATTCAATTCATGATTCAATTTATGATTCATGATTCATGATTTAATTCATGATTCAATTCATGATTCATGATTCAATTCATGATTCAATTCATGATTCATGATTCATGATTCAATTCATGATTCATGATTCAATTCATGATTCATGATTCAATTCATGATTCATGATTCGATTCATGATTCATGATCCATGATTCAATTCATGATTTATGATTCATGATTCATGATTCATGATTCATGATTCATGATTCAATTCATGATTCATGATTCAATTCATGATTCAATTCATGATTCATGATTCGATTCATGATTCTTGATTCATGATTCATGATTCGATTCATGATTCATGATTCATGATTCAATTCATGATTCATGATTCAATTCATGATTCAAGATTCATGATTCGATTCATGATTCATGATTCAATTCATGATTCATGATTCAATTCATGATTCATGATTCATGATTCGATACGTGATTCAATTCATGATTCATGATTCGATTCATGATTCATAATTCAATTCATGATTAATGATTCATGATTCAATTCATAATTCATGATTCATGATTCAATTCATGATTCAATTCATGATTCATGATTCAATTTATGATTCATGATTCATGATTCATGATTCATGATTCAATTCATGATTCATGATTCATGATTCAATTCATGATTCATGATTCAATTCATGATTCATGATTCATGATTTATGATTAAATTCATGATTCAATTCATGATTCATGATTCATGATTCAATTCATGATTCATGATTCAATTCATGATTTATGATTCAATTCATGATTCATGATTCATGATTCAATTCATGATTCATGATTCATGAATTATGATTCAATTCATGATTCATGATTCATGATTCAATTCATAATTCATGATTCATGATTCATGATTCAATTCATGATTCATGATTCAATTCATGATTCTTGATTCATGATTCATGATTCAATTCATGATTCATGATTCATGATTCAATTCATGATTCATGATTCATGATTCATGATTCAATTCATGATTCAAGATTCATGATTCAATTCATGATTCATGATTCATGATTCAATTCATGATTCATGATTCGATTCATGATTCATGATTCAATTCATGATTCATGATTTATGATTTAATTCATGATTCATGATTCAATTCATGATTCAATTCATGACTCATGAATCATGATTTCATTTATGATTCATGATTCATGATTCATGATTGATGAATTCAATTCATGATTCATGATTCATAATTTATGATTTAATTCATGATTCAATTCATGATTCATGATTCATGATTCAATTCATGATTCATGATTCAATTCATGATTCAATTCATGATTCATGATTCATGATTCAATTCATGATTTATGATTCAATTCATGATTCATGATTCGATTCATGATTCATGATTCATGATTCAATTCATGATTTATGATTCATGATTCATGATTCAATTCATGATTCATGATTCAATTCATGATTCGAATCCTGATTCAATTCATGATTCATGATTCAATTCATGATTTATGATTCATGATTCATAATTCATGATTCAATTCATGATTCATGATTCAATTCATGATTCAATTCATGATTCATGATTCGATTCTTGATTCTTGATTCATGATTCATGATTCGATTCATGATTCATGATTCATGATTCAATTCATGATTCATGATTCATGATTCATGATTCAATTCATAATTCATGATTCATGATTCATGATTCGATTCATGATTCTTGACTCATGATTCATGATTCGATTCATGATTCATGATTCATGATTCATGATTTAATTCATGATTCATGATTCAATTCATGATTCAAGATTCATGATTCGATTCATGATTCATGATTCAATTCATGATTCATGATTCAATTCATGATTCATGATTCGATTCGTGATTCAATTCATGATTCATAATTCAATTCATGATTCATGATTCAATTTATGATTAATGATTCATGATTCAATTCATGATTCATGATTCATGATTCAATTCATGATTCAATTCATGATTCATGATTCATGATTCAATTTATGATTCATGATTCATGATTCATGATTCATGATTCAATTCATGATTCATGATTCAATTCATGATTCAATTCATGATTCATGATTCATGATTCATGATTCATGATTCATGATTCATGATTAAATTCATGATTCATGATTTATGAATTATGATTCAATTCATGATTCATGATTCATGATTCATGATTCATGATTCAATTTATGATTCAATTCATGATTCATGATTCATGATTTAATTTATAATTCATGATTCAATTCATGATTTAAGATTCATGATTCGATTCATGATTCATGATTCAATTCATGATTCATGATTCATGTTTCGATTCATGATTCAATTCATGATTCATGATTCGATTCATGATTCATGATTCAATTCATGATTCATGATTCGATTCATGATTCATGATTCAATTCATGATTCATAATTCATGATTTATGATTCAATTCATAATTCATGATTCAATTCATGATTCAATTCATGATTCATGATTCATGATTCAATTCATGATTCATGATTCATGATTCGATTCATGATTCATGATTTATGATTCAATTCATGATTCATGATTCATGATTCAATTCATGATTCATGATTCATGATCCATGATTCAATTCATGTTTCATGATTCATGATTCGATTCATGATTCATGATTAATGATTCAATTCATGATTCATGACTCAATTCATGATTCATGATTCATGATTCAATTCATGTTTCTTGATTCATTATTCGATTCATGATTCATGATTCATGATTCAATTCATGATTCATGATTCAATTCATGATTCATGATTCATGTTTCATTTCATGATTCATGATTCATGATTCAATTCATGATTCATGATTCATGATTCAATTCATGATTCATGATTCATGATTCAATTCATGATTCACTTCATGATTCATAATTCATGATTCAATTTATTATTCATGATTCGTGATTTAATTCATGATTCAATTCATGATTCATGAATTAATTCAGGATTCAATTCATGATTCATGATTCATGATTCAATTCATGATTCATGATTCATGATTCAATTCATGATTCATGATCCGATTCATGATTCATGATTCAATTCATGATTCGAATCCTGATTCAATTTATGATTCATGATTTGATTTATGATTCATGATTCATGATTCATGATTCAATTCATGATTCATGATTTGATTTATGATTCATGATTCATGATTCAATTCATGATTCATGATTCATGATTCATGATTCATGATTCGATTTCTGATTCATGATTCATGATTCATGATTAAATTCATGATTCATGATTTATGATTCAATTCATGATTCATGATTTGATTCATGATTTTTGATTCATGATTCATGATTCGATTCATGATTCATGATTCATGATTCACTTCATGATTCATGATTCATGATTCATGATTCAATTCATGATTCATGATTCATGATTCATGATTCAATTCATAATTCATGATTCATGATTCAATTCATGATTCATGATTCATGATTCATGATTGATGAATTCAATTCATGATTCATGATTCATGATTCAATTCATAATTCATGATTCATGATTCAATTCATGATTCATGATTCATGATTCATGATTCATGATTAAATTCATGATTCATGATTTATGATTCAATTCATGATTCATGATTTGATTCATGATTTTTGATTCATGATTCATGATTCGATTCATGATTCATGATTCATGATTCACTTCATGATTCATGATTCATGATTCATGATTCAATTCATGATTCATGATTCATGATTCATGATTCAATTCATAATTCATGATTCATGATTCAATTCATGATTCATGATTCATGATTCATGATTGATGAATTCAATTCATGATTCATGATTTATGATTCAATTCAAGATTCAATTCATGATTCATGATTCAATTCATGATTCATGATTCATGATTCAATTCATGATTCATGATTCATGATTCAATTCATGATTCATGATTCATGATTCAATTCATGATTCAATTTATGATTCATGATTCATGATTTAATTCATGATTCAATTCATGATTCATGATTCAATTCATGATTCAATTCATGATTCATGATTCGATTCATGATTCATGATTCAATTCATGATTCATGACTTATGATTTAATTCATGATTCATGATTCAATTCATGATTCAATTCATGACTCATGAATCATGATTTAATTTATGATTCATGATTCATGATTCATGATTGATGAATTCAATTCATGATTCATGATTCATAATTTATGATTTAATTCATGATTCAATTCATGATTCATGATTCATGATTCAATTCATGATTCATGATTCATGATTCAATTCATGATTCAATTCATGATTCATGATTCATGATTCAATTCATGATTTATGATTCAATTCATGATTCATGATTCGATTCATGATTCATGATTCATGATTCAATTCATGATTTATGATTCATGATTCATGATTCAATTCATGATTCATGATTCAATTCATGATTCGAATCCTGATTCAATTCATGATTCATGATTCAATTCATGATTCATGATTGATGATTCATAATTCATGATTCAATTCATGATTCATGATTCAATTCATGATTCAATTCATGATTCATGATTCGATTCTTGATTCTTGATTCATGATTCATGATTCGATTCATGATTCATGATTCGATTCATGATTCATGATTCATGATTCAATTCATGATTCATGATTCATGATTCATGATTCAATTCATAATTCATGATTCATGATTCGATTCATGATTCTTGACTCATGATTCATGATTCGATTCATGATTCATGATTCATGATTTAATTCATGATTCATGATTCAATTCATGATTCAAGATTCATGATTCGATTCATGATTCATGATTCAATTCATGATTCATGATTCAATTCATGATTCATGATTCATGATTCGATTCGTGATTCAATTCATGATTCATAATTCAATTCATGATTCATGATTCAATTTATGATTAATGATTCATGATTCAATTCATGATTCATGATTCATGATTCAATTCATGATTCAATTCATGATTCATGATTCATGATTCAATTTATGATTCATGATTCATGATTCATGATTCATGATTCAATTCATGATTCATGATTCAATTCATGATTCAATTCATGATTCATGATTAATTTCATGATTCATGATTCATGATTCAATTCATGATTCATGATTCTTGATTCATGATTCATGATTCATGATTCATGATTAAATTCATGATTCATGATTCATGAATTATGATTCAATTCATGATTCATGATTCATGATTCATGATTCATGATTCAATTCATGATTCAATTCATGATTCATGATTCATGATTTAATTTATAATTCATGATTCAATTCATGATTTAAGATTCATGATTCGATTCATGATTCATGATTCAATTCATGATTCATGATTCATCTTTCGATTCATGATTCAATTCATGATTCATGATTCGATTCATGATTCATGATTCAATTCATGATTCATAATTCATGATTTATGATTCAATTCATAATTCATGATTCAATTCATGATTCATGATTCATGATTCAATTCATGATTCATGATTCATGATTCAATTCATGATTCATGATTCATGATTCGATTCATGATTCATGATTTATGATTCAATTCATGATTCATGATTCATGATTCAATTCATGATTCATGATTCATGATCCATGATTCAATTCATGTTTCATGATTCATGATTCAATTCATGATTCATGATTAATGATTCAATTCATGATTCATGACTCAATTCATGATTCATGATTCAATTCATGTTTCTTGATTCATTATTCGATTCATGATTCATGATTCATGATTCAATTCATGATTCATGATTCAATTCATGATTCATGATTCATGTTTCATTTCATGATTCATGATTCATGATTCAATTCATGATTCATGATTCATGATTCAATTCATGATTCATGATTCATGATTCAATTCATGATTCATGATTCATGATCCATGATTCATGATTCAATTTATTATTCATGATTCGTGATTTAATTCATGATTCAATTCATGATTCATGAATTAATTCAGGATTCAATTCATGATTCATGATTCATGATTCAATTCATGATTCATGATTCATGATTCAATTCATGATTCATGATCCGATTCATGATTCATGATTCAATTCATGATTCGAATCCTGATTCAATTTATGATTCATGATTTGATTTATGATTCATGATTCATGATTCATGATTCAATTCATGATTCATGATTTGATTTATGATTCATGATTCATGATTCAATTCATGATTCATGATTCATGATTCATGATTCATGATTCGATTTCTGATTCATGATTCATGATTCATGATTAAATTCATGATTCATGATTTATGATTCAATTCATGATTCATGATTTGATTCATGATTTTTGATTCATGATTCATGATTCGATTCATGATTCATGATTCATGATTCACTTCATGATTCATGATTCATGATTCATGATTCAATTCATGATTCATGATTCATGATTCAATTCATAATTCATGATTCATGATTCAATTCATGATTCATGATTCATGATTCATGATTGATGAATTCAATTCATGATTCATGATTCATGATTCAATTCATAATTCATGATTCATGATTCAATTCATGATTCATGATTCATGATTCATGATTCATGATTAAATTCATGATTCATGATTTATGATTCAATTCATGATTCATGATTTGATTCATGATTTTTGATTCATGATTCATGATTCGATTCATGATTCATGATTCATGATTCACTTCATGATTCATGATTCATGATTCATGATTCAATTCATGATTCATGATTCATGATTCATGATTCAATTCATAATTCATGATTCATGATTCAATTCATGATTCATGATTCATGATTCATGATTGATGAATTCAATTCATGATTCATGATTTATGATTCAATTCAAGATTCAATTCATGATTCATGATTCAATTCATGATTCATGATTCATGATTCAATTCATGATTCATGATTCATGATTCAATTCATGATTCATGATTCAATTCATGATTCAATTTATGATTCATGATTCATGATTTAATTCATGATTCAATTCATGATTCATGATTCAATTCATGATTCAATTCATGATTCATGATTCATGATTCAATTCATGATTCATGATTCAATTCATGATTCATGATTCAATTCATGATTCATGATTCGATTCATGATTCATGATTCATGATTCAATTCATGATTTATGATTCATGATTCATGATTCATGATTCATGATTCAATTCATGATTTATGATTCAATTCATGATTCATAATTCATGATTCATGATTCAATTCACGATTCATGATTCAATTCATGATTCGAATCCTGATTCAATTAATGATTAATGATTCATGATTCAATTCATGATTCATGATTCATGATTCATGATTCAATTCATGATTCATGATTCAATTCATGATTCATAATTCAATTCATGATTCATGATTCATGATTCATGATTCATGATTCAATTCATGATTCATGATTCATGATTCAATTCATGATTCATGATTCAATTCATGATTCAATTCATGATTCATGATTTGAGTCATGATTCTTGATTCATGATTCATGATTCGATTCATGATTTATGATTCAATTCATGATTCAAGATTCATGATTCGATTCATGATTCATGATTCAATTCATGATTCATGATTCAATTCATGATTCATGATTCATGATTCGATTCGTGATTCAATTCATGATATATGATTCGATACATGATTCATAATTCAATTCATGATTCATGATTCATGATTCAATTCATGATTCATGATTCATGATTCATGATTGATGAATTCAATTCATGATTCATGATTTATGATTCAATTCAAGATTCAATTCATGATTCATGATTCAATTCATGATTCATGATTCATGATTCAATTCATGATTCATGATTCATGATTCAATTCATGATTCATGATTCAATTCATGATTCAATTTATGATTCATGATTCATGATTTAATTCATGATTCAATTCATGATTCATGATTCAATTCATGATTCAATTCATGATTCATGATTCATGATTCAATTCATGATTCATGATTCAATTCATGATTCATGATTCAATTCATGATTCATGATTCGATTCATGATTCATGATTCATGATTCAATTCATGATTTATGATTCATGATTCATGATTCATGATTCATGATTCAATTCATGATTTATGATTCAATTCATGATTCATAATTCATGATTCATGATTCAATTCACGATTCATGATTCAATTCATGATTCGAATCCTGATTCAATTAATGATTAATGATTCATGATTCAATTCATGATTCATGATTCATGATTCATGATTCAATTAATGATTAATGATTCATGATTCAATTCATGATTCATGATTCATGATTCATGATTCAATTCATGATTCATGATTCAATTCATGATTCATGATTCAATTCATGATTCATGATTCATGATTCATGATTCATGATTCAATTCATGATTCATGATTCATGATTCAATTCATGATTCATGATTCAATTCATGATTCAATTCATGATTCATGATTTGAGTCATGATTCTTGATTCATGATTCATGATTCGATTCATGATTTATGATTCAATTCATGATTCAAGATTCATGATTCGATTCATGATTCATGATTCAATTCATGATTCATGATTCAATTCATGATTCATGATTCATGATTCGATTCGTGATTCAATTCATGATATATGATTCGATACATGATTCATAATTCAATTCATGATTAATGATTCATGATTCAATTCATGATTCATGATTCATGATTCAATTCATGATTTAATTCATGATTCATGATTCATGATTCAATTTATGATTCATGATTCATGATTCAATTCATGATTCATGATTCAATTCATGATTCAAGATTCATGATTCGATTCATGATTCATGATTCATGATTCAATTCATGATTCATGATTCAATTCATGATTCATGATTCAATTCATGATTCATGATTCGATTCATGATTCATGATTTAATTCATGATTCATGATTTGATTCATGATTTTTGATTCATGATTCATGATTCGATTCATGATTCATGATTCATGATTCACTTCATGATTCATGATTCATGATTCATGATTCAATTCATGATTCATGATTCATGATTCAATTCATAATTCATGATTCATGATTCAATTCATGATTCATGATTCATGATTGATGAATTCAATTCATGATTCATGATTCATGATTCAATTCATAATTCATGATTCATGATTCAATTCATGATTCATGATTCATGATTCATGATTAAATTCATGATTCATGATTTATGATTCAATTCATGATTCATGATTTGATTCATGATTTTTGATTCATGATTCATGATTCGATTCATGATTCATGATTCATGATTCACTTCATGATTCATGATTCATGATTCATGATTCAATTCATGATTCATGATTCATAATTCATGATTCAATTCATAATTCATGATTCATGATTCAATTCATGATTCATGATTCATGATTGATGAATTCAATTCATGATTCATGATTTATGATTCAATTCAAGATTCAATTCATGATTCATGATTCAATTCATGATTCATGATTCATGATTCAATCCATGATTCATGATTCATGATTCAATTCATGATTCATGATTCATGATTCAATTCATGATTCAATTTATGATTCATGATTCATGATTTAATTCATGATTCAATTCATGATTCATGATTCAATTCATGATTCAATTCATGATTCATGATTCATGATTCAATTCATGATTCATGATTCAATTCATGATTCATGATTCGATTCATGATTCATGATTCATGATTCAATTCATGATTTATGATTCATGATTCATGATTCATGATTCATGATTCAATTCATGATTTATGATTCAATTCATGATTCATAATTCATGATTCATGATTCAATTCACGATTCATGATTCAATTCATGATTCGAATCCTGATTCAATTAATGATTAATGATTCATGATTCAATTAATGATTCATGATTCATGATTCATGATTCAATTCATGATTCATGATTCAATTCATGATTCATGATTCAATTCATGATTCATGATTCATGATTCATGATTCATGATTCAATTCATGATTCATGATTCATGATCCAATTCATGATTCATGATTCAATTCATGATTCAATTCATGATTCATGATTTGAGTCATGATTCTTGATTCATGATTCATGATTCGATTCATGATTTATGATTCAATTCATGATTCAAGATTCATGATTCGATTCATGATTCATGATTCAATTCATGATTCATGATTCAATTCATGATTCATGATTCATGATTCGATTCGAGATTCAATACATGATTCATGATTCGATACATGATTCATAATTCAATTCATGATTAATGATTCATGATTCAATTCATGATTCATGATTCATGATTCAATTCATGATTTAATTCATGATTCATGATTCATGATTCAATTTATGATTCATGATTCATGATTCAATTCATGATTCATGATTCAATTCATGATTCAAGATTCATGATTCGATTCATGATTCATGATTCATGATTCAATTCATGATTCATGATTCAATTCATGATTCATGATTCAATTCATGATTCATGATTCGATTCATGATTCATGATTTAATTCATGATTCATGATTCAATTCATGATTCATGATTCATGATTCAATTCATGATTCATGATTCATGATTCAATTCATGATTCATGATTCAATTCATGATTCATGATTCAATTCATGATTCATGATTCATGATTCATGATTCATGATTCAATTCATGATTCATGATTCATGATTCAATTCATGATTCATGATTCAATTCATGATTCAATTCATGATTCATGATTTGAGTCATGATTCTTGATTCATGATTCATGATTCGATTCATGATTTATGATTCAATTCATGATTCAAGATTCATGATTCGATTCATGATTCATGATTCAATTCATGATTCATGATTCAATTCATGATTCATGATTCATGATTCGATTCGTGATTCAATTCATGATTCATGATTCGATACATGATTCATAATTCAATTCATGATTAATGATTCATGATTCAATTCATGATTCATGATTCATGATTCAATTCATGATTTAATTCATGATTCATGATTCATGATTCAATTTATGATTCATGATTCATGATTCAATTCATGATTCATGATTCAATTCATGATTAATGATTCATGATTCAATTCATGATTCATGATTCATGATTCAATTCATGATTTAATTCATGATTCATGATTCATGATTCAATTTATGATTCATGATTCATGATTCAATTCATCATTCATGATTCAATTCATGATTCAAGATTCATGATTCGATTCATGATTCATGATTCATGATTCAATTCATGATTCATGATTCAATTCATGATTCATGATTCAATTCATGATTCATGATTCGATTCATGATTCATGATTTAATTCATGATTCATGATTCATGATTCAATTCATGATTCATGATTAATGATTCAATTCATGATTCAATTCATGACTCATGAATCATAATTCAATTTATGATTCATGATTCATGATTCATGATTGATGAATTCAATTCATGATTCATGATTCATGATTTATGATTCAATTCAAGATTCAATTCATGATTCATGATTCAATTCATGATTCATGATTCATGATTCAATTCATGATTCATGATTCAATTCATGATTCATGATTCATGATTCAATTCATGATTCAATTTATGATTCATGATTCATGATTTAATTCATGATTCAATTCATGATTCATGATTCAATTCATGATTCAATTCATGATTCATGATTCATGATTCAATTCATGATTCATGATTCAATTCATGATTCATGATTCAATTCATGATTCATGATTCGATTCATGATTCATGATTCATGATTCAATTCATGATTATGATTCATGATTCATGATTCATGATTCATGATTCAATTCATGATTTATGATTCAATTCATGATTCATAATTCATGATTCATGATTCAATTCACGATTCATGATTCAATTCATGATTCGAATCCTGATTCAATTAATGATTAATGATTCATGATTCAATTCATGATCATGATTCATGATTCATGATTCAATTCATGATTCATGATTCAATTCATGATTCATGATTCAATTCATGATTCATGATCATGATTCATGATTCATGATTCAATTCATGATTCATGATTCATGATCCAATTCATGATTCATGATTCAATTCATGATTCAATTCATGATTCATGATTTGAGTCATGATTCTTGATTCATGATTCATGATTCGATTCATGATTTATGATTCAATTCATGATTCAAGATTCATGATTCGATTCATGATTCATGATTCAATTCATGATTCATGATTCAATTCATGATTCATGATTCATGATTCGATTCGAGATTCAATTCATGATTCATGATTCGATACATGATTCATAATTCAATTCATGATTAATGATTCATGATTCAATTCATGATTCATGATTCATGATTCAATCATGATTTAATTCATGATTCATGATTCATGATTCAATTTATGATTCATGATTCATGATTCAATTCATGATTCATGATTCAATTCATGATTCAAGATTCATGATTCGATTCATGATTCATGATTCATGATTCAATTCATGATTCATGATTCAATTCATGATTCATGATTCAATTCATGATTCATGATTCGATTCATGATTCATGATTTAATTCATGATTCATGATTCAATTCATGATTCATGATTCATGATTCAATTCATGATTCATGATTCATGATTCAATTCATGATTCATGATTCAATTCATGATTCATGATTCAATTCATGATTCATGATTCATGATTCATGATTCATGATTCAATTCATGATTCATGATTCATGATTCAATTCATGATTCATGATTCAATTCATGATTCAATTCATGATTCATGATTTGAGTCATGATTCTTGATTCATGATTCATGATTCGATTCATGATTTATGATTCAATTCATGATTCAAGATTCATGATTCGATTCATGATTCATGATTCAATTCATGATTCATGATTCAATTCATGATTCATGATTCATGATTCGATTCGTGATTCAATTCATGATTCATGATTCGATACATGATTCATAATTCAATTCATGATTAATGATTCATGATTCAATTCATGATTCATGATTCATGATTCAATTCATGATTTAATTCATGATTCATGATTCATGATTCAATTTATGATTCATGATTCATGATTCAATTCATGATTCATGATTCAATTCATGATTAATGATTCATGATTCAATTCATGATTCATGATTCATGATTCAATTCATGATTTAATTCATGATTCATGATTCATGATTCAATTTATGATTCATGATTCATGATTCAATTCATGATTCATGATTCAATTCATGATTCAAGATTCATGATTCGATTCATGATTCATGATTCATGATTCAATTCATGATTCATGATTCAATTCATGATTCATGATTCAATTCATGATTCATGATTCGATTCATGATTCATGATTCAATCCATGATTCATGATTCATGATTCAATTCATGATTCATGATTCATGATTCAATTCATGATTCAATTTATGATTCATGATTCATGATTTAATTCATGATTCAATTCATGATTCATGATTCAATTCATGATTCAATTCATGATTCATGATTCATGATTCAATTCATGATTCATGATTCAATTCATGATTCATGATTCAATTCATGATTCATGATTCGATTCATGATTCATGATTCATGATTCAATTCATGATTTATGATTCATGATTCATGATTCATGATTCATGATTCAATTCATGATTTATGATTCAATTCATGATTCATAATTCATGATTCATGATTCAATTCACGATTCATGATTCAATTCATGATTCGAATCCTGATTCAATTAATGATTAATGATTCATGATTCAATTAATGATTCATGATTCATGATTCATGATTCAATTCATGATTCATGATTCAATTCATGATTCATGATTCAATTCATGATTCATGATTCATGATTCATGATTCATGATTCAATTCATGATTCATGATTCATGATCCAATTCATGATTCATGATTCAATTCATGATTCAATTCATGATTCATGATTTGAGTCATGATTCTTGATTCATGATTCATGATTCGATTCATGATTTATGATTCAATTCATGATTCAAGATTCATGATTCGATTCATGATTCATGATTCAATTCATGATTCATGATTCAATCATGATTCATGATTCATGATTCGATTCGAGATTCAATTCATGATTCATGATTCGATACATGATTCATAATTCAATTCATGATTAATGATTCATGATTCAATTCATGATTCATGATTCATGATTCAATTCATGATTTAATTCATGATTCATGATTCATGATTCAATTATGATTCATGATTCATGATTCAATTCATGATTCATGATTCAATTCATGATTCAAGATTCATGATTCGATTCATGATTCATGATTCATGATTCAATTCATGATTCATGATTCAATTCATGATTCATGATTCAATTCATGATTCATGATTCGATTCATGATTCATGATTTAATTCATGATTCATGATTCAATTCATGATTCATGATTCATGATTCAATTCATGATTCATGATTCATGATTCAATTCATGATTCATGATTCAATTCATGATTCATGATTCAATTCATGATTCATGATTCATGATTCATGATTCATGATTCAATTCATGATTCATGATTCATGATTCAATTCATGATTCATGATTCAATTCATGATTCAATTCATGATTCATGATTTGAGTCATGATTCTTGATTCATGATTCATGATTCGATTCATGATTTATGATTCAATTCATGATTCAAGATTCATGATTCGATTCATGATTCATGATTCAATTCATGATTCATGATTCAATTCATGATTCATGATTCGATTCGTGATTCAATTCATGATTCATGATTCGATACATGATTCATAATTCAATTCATGATTAATGATTCATGATTCAATTCATGATTCATGATTCATGATTCAATTCATGATTTAATTCATGATTCATGATTCATGATTCAATTTATGATTCATGATTCATGATTCAATTCATGATTCATGATTCAATTCATGATTAATGATTCATGATTCAATTCATGATTCATGATTCATGATTCAATTCATGATTTAATTCATGATTCATGATTCATGATTCATTTATGATTCATGATTCATGATTCAATTCATCATTCATGATTCAATTCATGATTCAAGATTCATGATTCGATTCATGATTCATGATTCATGATTCAATTCATGATTCATGATTCAATTCATGATTCATGATTCAATTCATGATTCATGATTCGATTCATGATTCATGATTTAATTCATGATTCATGATTCATGATTCAATTCATGATTCATGATTAATGATTCAATTCATGATTCAATTCATGACTCATGAATCATAATTCAATTTATGATTCATGATTCATGATTCATGATTGATGAATTCAATTCATGATTCATGATTCATGATTTATGATTCAATTCAAGATTCAATTCATGATTCATGATTCAATTCATGATTCATGATTCATGATTCAATTCATGATTCATGATTCATTCATGATTCATGATTCATGATTCAATTCATGATTCAATTTATGATTCATGATTCATGATTTAATTCATGATTCAATTCATGATTCATGATTCAATTCATGATTCAATTCATGATTCATGATTCATGATTCAATTCATGATTCATGATTCAATTCATGATTCATGATTCAATTCATGATTCATGATTCGATTCATGATTCATGATTCATGATTCAATTCATGATTTATGATTCATGATTCATGATTCATGATTCATGATTCAATTCATGATTTATGATTCAATTCATGATTCATAATTCATGATTCATGATTCAATTCACGATTCATGATTCAATTCATGATTCGAATCCTGATTCAATTAATGATTAATGATTCATGATTCAATTCATGATTCATGATTCATGATTCATGATTCAATTCATGATTCATGATTCAATTCATGATTCATGATTCAATTCATGATTCATGATTCATGATTCATGATTCATGATTCAATTCATGATTCATGATTCATGATCCAACTCATGATTCATGATTCAATTCATGATTCAATTCATGATTCATGATTTGAGTCATGATTCTTGATTCATGATTCATGATTCGATTCATGATTTATGATTCAATTCATGATTCTAGATTCATGATTCGATTCATGATTCATGATTCAATTCATGATTCATGATTCAATTCATGATTCATGATTCATGATTCGATTCGAGATTCAATTCATGATTCATGATTCGATACATGATTCATAATTCAATTCATGATTAATGATTCATGATTCAATTCATGATTCATGATTCATGATTCAATTCATGATTTAATTCATGATTCATGATTCATGATTCAATTTATGATTCATGATTTCATGATTCAATTCATGATTCATGATTCAATTCATGATTCAAGATTCATGATTCGATTCATGATTCATGATTCATGATTCAATTCATGATTCATGATTCAATTCATGATTCATGATTCAATTCATGATTCATGATTCGATTCATGATTCATGATTTAATTCATGATTCATGATTCAATTCATGATTCATGATTCATGATTCAATTCATGATTCATGATTCATGATTCAATTCATGATTCATGATTCAATTCATGATTCATGATTCAATTCATGATTCATGATTCAATTCATGATTCATGATTCATGATTCAATTCATGATTCATGATTCATGATTCAATTCATGATTCATGATTCAATTCATGATTCAATTCATGATTCATGATTTGAGTCATGATCTTGATTCATGATTCATGATTCGATTCATGATTTATGATTCAATTCATGATTCAAGATTCATGATTCGATTCATGATTCATGATTCAATTCATGATTCATGATTTGAGTCATGATTCTTGATTCATGATTCATGATTCGATTCATGATTTATGATTCAATTCATGATTCAAGATTCATGATTCGATTCATGATTCATGATTCAATTCATGATTCATGATTCAATTCATGATTCATGATTCATGATTCGATTCGTGATTCAATTCATGATTCATGATTCGATACATGATTCA